>NC_056726.1:988297914-988370414 GCF_019279795.1 Protopterus annectens | reverse complement strand
TGCCTGATTTTACCGCTGTATGATGTTAAAATGGTATCCTTGGTATTACTGGAATCAGTACATAATGTTTTATTACTCAATCTGGCTTTATATCAGCTTCATTCAAAATAATTCCACTGCTGATGAATATATATTGCCAAGAATGACATGTGGAGTCGATTATTATTAAACATTAATCTTTTATACACAAAACAATAACTGTAAATTGTCTTCATGTAGAAGGCAGATTAGACTTCAGTCATTAAAAAGCACCCTTCATGCAATGTTAGCTGTTGACAAGTCATACTGAAATAGTAAGTTCTGCTTAGAAACAATGTTAATGCAATATTCCTCAGTGCTGTAACAACATAGGCAATTTAGCAAAGCAAATTGCATGTTGCCTCTTTAGGACTTTGCAAGTTTATGTTTAACACCTGACACATCGTCTCAGTCAAAATAAGGCTTAGGTTACCATTTCTTCACTATTTATTTTTTACCTAGCAGGGGAGCTGGTCTACTTACCCTTTTCAGTTGCAATTAGGGTACAAAAGAGTTAAACAGAAAACAAGCAGAAAATATAGTACGCAAGTGACAGAAAGTATATTGCCAAGTTACAAGAAAACCACTGTGCTATTGTTGAGGAATTACAGTTCGAGATAACACAGCATTCCCTTTTTTCATTTGCCTATATATTTACCATCCTTTCTAATTCTACCTACATAATGAGCCCATTCACTGCACCTAATGCAGCACGTTACTTCGTCACATGGTATGCTACTCTAATCACACCTATACTTATTGTCACTCTGAAATCTCTTCTTAATACACATACATCAAAGCCACACTTACTACAACTTCTGACTCATCAAACTGAGCTGCAAATTCTGCCAGAATCGTTTGCCTTCAAGGAATTGCATCTACAACTTTATACATTTTCTTTCAGCAGCGTACATCATCCTGTTACCTGTTGGCATGTTTATTTCTCCACCCGCTTGTTAATGGGCATGATTATTGGCTATTGTGATTCATCAAAATGTCTATGGACAACTGTTTTTATCTGACTATAATATTATATATGTCTGTTCATCTCATGTTGTATATAGCAGTGGTTATCTGTGTAGTTATGCAGCACCACAGACTCTACATGGTGGCCTATAGGGGGAAGAGTTGTATAGACCAACTGCCATGGGCATCTACTTTGGTGCGCAGTATCCTCAAGATAGGAGAATATGGATCACAGACTGCATTCCGTGGCAGGGCTAGCTACTCAATGGTGTAATATATGGCTGTAGGTGATTCAGTCATGTTGACTAATGTTGCCAAAAGTGGCATGAGTAGTTATCAGTGATAAGTAGGTTGAGGACGTGGCCTACTCTGACCTACACCAGCGACCCTTGCTAACTGTGGGAGAGGTATATGTGCCCCTATTGGCCAGTGTATGCCCACCATAAAGCCCAGCAGCCTTGGGTCAATAAGCTACTGGCTGGCCAGTATCTAGTTGCCGAGCCTGGTTACATGGGATAGCTCTGCTGAGCGAAAGCTGGACGTTAAGCCAATTAACCTGCCAAACATGAACTGAGAATTGCTACGCTTAATGTAGGTTCATTGACAGTATGCAGCTTGGAAGTGGATGACATGATGATACAGAGGAGGCTGTATGTATCCAAGAGATGAGATGGAAGGGCAGTGCAGCAAAGCCACTTGGCTTGGGATCCAGATTCTATTACTTAGGAGGGGGACAGGCTAGGAATGGTGTAGGTATTGTGGTGAGAGAGAGGCTTCAAAAGGCAGTGAGGGATATCATCAGAATTAGTGACAGACTCATGGTAATCAGACACCAATGTAATGATAGGGGAGTATTCATAATCTCAGCCTGTGCCTCACAGCAGGGTTGTGATAGGGAGGAAAAGAATGCATTTCGACAGCAGTTGCAGGACCTACCTGATAAAGCAGGACAACATGAATTGGTGTTGATAATGGGTGACTTGAATGCACATATTGGGACTGCCTGGGTCCACATGGGTGGGGCAACAGGAATAAAGAAGGAAAAGCCACTCTAGACTTCTGCATGGAAAATGGCTTGATAGTAGCCAAAACATGGTTCAGAAAGAGAGACAGCCCAAGATCATGTACAAGAGTAGCTGACATGCTCCTCAGGTAGACTTCCTCCTAGTAAGGAAAAGGCACTGGGGTAGAATCCATGATTGTAAAGTTATCCCCTCGAAACAGTCGGCCCACAACATAAACAATTAGTTGCCACAATCAGCTGGAAGTAGTGGTCAGAGAAGGCTCTAAGGTCAACAGAGACCAGGCTGAAGACCTGGAAGTTGACTGGAGAAAAAGTACAGCAGTTCAAGGAATTACTCAGGGCTCTAGCACCCCAAGAAGAGGGGGAAATAGGTGGAGATGAAGAAGAATGGCAGCACCTACAAACAGCATGTGTTAGGACTACAGCAAAGATATGTGGCTGAGCCAGGTATGGAAATAAGGTACATAAGGAAAGCTGGTGGTGGAATGCAGAAGTCCAGGAAGTCATCAAAAGAAAGAAGGCGTGCAGGAAGAAGTGGGAGACAGAAAAGACTAACCAGGCTAGAAAGGACTACTGGTTGGCTAACAAAGAAACTAAGAAAGAAGTTGCAATAGCAAAGAATAGGGCATCGAAGGCACTCTACAAACCTCTTGAAAGTGACTAAGTAAGGGGCACAAAGAAACTATATCAGGTTGGAAGGCAAAGACAGAAAGATAAAGAACATAGTCAGATATTTCCAGCAGCTTCTGAATGAAGAGAACCCCACAGAAGCTCTACTGCCCCAGAAACAGCCTATGATAAGAGAAGAAGAGGAGCCCATTCTAGAAGAAGTAAGAACATCACTAAGGAAGATGAAGTCAGAGAAGGCAGCAGGCTCAGATGAGGTCACAGCAGATATGATAAAGATGCTGGGTGAGAGGGGAGAAATGGCTCCTGAGGGTACTAATAGCAGTGTGGAGAGAAAAGCATATCCCAGATGACTGGGGAATAACCATACTTGTGCCAGTGTACAGGAACAAAGGGGATATCCACAACTGTGGGCAGTACAGATGCATCTAACTCCTATCACATTGCATGAAAGTTCTGGTGAGGGTGACTGATAAACAGATACGCAGTGTAGTAGAATTAAAATGGGAGATGAGCAGTTCAGATTCAGATCAGGATGCAGCACAACTGACCCGATGTTTTGCAGTGAGACAGATATTTGAGAAGAAGCTAGAGATGAGGAGAGAGTCCAACTGGACATTCCTAGACTTGGAGAAAGCATATGACAAGGTCCCAAGAAAGCTGATCTGGGAAGTACTACTGTGGTTTGAAGTCCCAGAAGCACTGGTAGAATTAGTTCAGGCTATGGACAAGGACCCAATGACTCAGGTATGAACAGCGTTTGGCCTTACAGAGGAGTTCCCAATGGAAGTGGGTATACTCCAGGGTTCAGTTCTGAGCCCACTGCTGTTCATACTGGTTATGGACTATATTAGCAAACAGGATGGAGGGGACAGATCAACAAAGTTAGTGTATGCATATGATGTGGCATTACAGACAGACTCTGAGCTAGAACTTCAGCAAAGTATAGGAGAATGGAATGCAAAACTGAAGGCACATGGGATGAAAATAAACAGAGATAAGACAGTGGTAATGGCAGCAAATTGGGGAAATCAGAAGAAGCTGAGAATAGAGATAAAAGGGAAGATAGTGGAACAGGTAAATAGCTTCAAGTATCTGGGAGGGGTTGTTGAGGAGAAGGGATGTCTGAATGAAGAGGTCAAGGCTAGAATCAGATTGGCTGCATCTAACTGGCATAGAGTGTCAGGTGAAGCCTATGACAGAAAAATGCCAAAGAAGCTGAAAAGTAAGTTGTACAAGACAGTAGTGCAACCAGTACTACAGTATGGTACTGAAACTTGGGCAGTTAACACAGAACAGTTAAAGAAGCTGGAGGTGATGGAAATGAAGTGCCTGAGAAGAGTGGTAGGATGCATATTGTGGGACAGATGAAGAAATGAGGACATAAGAGCAAATGCCAAAGTTTCTCCAATTGCAGAAAAGATTGAGAACAGATTACTGTGGTTTGGGCACATGTGTAGAAAAGCAGAAGACAATCTGGTGAGGAATATTTGGTACAGGAAGAAGGTAAGAGGAAGCAAGGATATTCAGCAAAGAGGTGGATGGATTGTGGGAAAGAAGATCAGCAACAGTCAGGCATGAGTGTTGAAGAAGACAGGAATGTAGCACTGAATCAAGAGAGTTGGAGACAGTTAATATGATACCCCAACCCCATGGAGAAAAAAATAGGAAAAAGGGGGATGATGATGATGACAATCTGTGTAATTATTTGTGCCTTTGTTCCAGGCAATAACTAAGAAAAACAAAAAAATAAATTAATAATTACACTGCATAAAAGCGAATCCCTTCTTGTTATCTAAAGATAATACCCCCAGTCAGGCTGTACATTTATTGGGGATACTATAGTTCTAAATGTATTAAAAGCAGCACAATTACACAGATAAATAACAATGTCACAGGCAACAGTCCATTAGGCATATATGAATCGCATCAACTCTAGTTCAGTTACCCTCTCCACTGCCGCTTCCCACTTCCTGCCCATATACCTGTCCTTCCATTTTCTAACTGATTTGAAATCTTCACATTGCAGTCCTCCCCAAAACAGACATAGTTCATCCTCCTACTTTTCTGCCAAGTAGAACATTCCCATATCTCAAGTTGATGTACTTTAGCTTTCCTCCACACACAGTTACTCTTCCTTAGCCCCCTTCAATTCAATCCCTCATCCATTTCCCTGTCATGGAAAGGGTTATGGTTCCATTATGTTTACCACCTAGACCAATTACTTTTTCAGTGAAATCACTAATGGTGTCCTCTGCCTTTCTTCTATGTTCACTAAATGCGTAAGTTTCAGATCTGAACTTAAAATACTAAATAAGAAAACTCTTGATTTTAACATAGCCAGGACAGTCAGAGTAAGACCGCTTACATTTTTGTGCAGTTTTCTGGCCCCACTGTCTGCCAACCATCAGACCATCTGTTGGTCTATCAGCACATTTGTTCTCATCAGCAGGCAGGTGGTGACCAAGACGGGGTCATTACTGAAACAACCATCAGGGATGTTTTGAAGGTTTTCCTGATTTTTCTCCTTGGCCATAACCATGTGCATCCAGTGAAGCAGTGGGGAGGTTTCTGTAATGGGCCATCTTATGGACATCATATCTCACTTTTACAATGAATGTTTACTATAATCACCCCTTTTTTCCTCTGTAGCATGAGTGGTGAGCTTTCTGATCTAGACGTGGGAGAATGTCCCACCCTGTATACTACTGAGTGCATGCACACCCCTCCCTTCCCCAAGGAGACGTGAATGAACCATGCTCTTTCACTCCACACCTTCCTTACCTGGCTACTCCAGAGCTGTGGCCTGTAATCAGATGCAGTTACTTGTTTATAATTTTGAAAAAAAAAATATTCTGGCCTTGTTTTCTACAGCTGAGATTTCACCCTTAATTCTCAAGAAATTGATGAAGGGTGAGCAATTTCATTTCATGCACTGATTGTCTGGAAGGAATGACCATGTGACTTCAACTAAGATGGAGAAGATTCTCTGTTTGCTGGTTTGTCTGACTGTAGGTCTGCTGAGAACAGCATTGCCATTAGACTGAGTTTATAATGACATAGAAGGAAAACAAATGTGTATGCTAATGGGAGTAGATACAGTATGTGGTCACAACAAACTGTGCATTCATGAGTGCTAATATGTTAGCTTTCTTGTAGAGTGAAGTTGACACAATGCAATTTCAAGACAGATATAATGGGGTCTTGAAGTTGTCCTATTGTCATAAGGCAAAATTTGTGGTTGAGAATAATTTGAAGAAAAATGTAATTTTTTTTTTCTACCAGATAAATTCACTAGGTGCATACGTAGCTTTCCTGGGTGATCTGAGGGCACTCTTCTTAAATGACACAATGAATGCAAATGGATGAAGATTGTTAACAGGTCATGGTCTTATTTCTTCGTATTAAAATGCCTGTTTCATGGCCAACCTAATATGAAGAGAGCATGTCAGAATAAAATTTTAGCAAAGCAAATTGCAAATTAATGCTTGGTGTGTGTGAGAGCGTTCATGGGTTAGGGCTAGATTAAGGACTGGTAAGTGGGGGTTAGATTTAGTGTTGTAAGTTTATTTATTTATTTTTTTACAGAGCTGTCATTGTGAAATGTTTGGTGTGGTGGGTCTAGGAACTTGTAAGGTAAAGGTATACTGCACAATTGTGAATGTACCCTCTTTATGTACTCAGTACCCTACCTAACTCCTCCTCCTCTTTTTTATATCTCATTCCCATCATATGTCCACTTGTATTAGCCTTAACCTTTTTCATTGTGTAACCTACTGGTATTTGTCCAGAAATTGTAATCTCTAAATAAAGATAGCTCATAAATTGCTACTGACATTGCTATTTATGTGTATTGTTACTTGTCTATTATTTTCTGTATGTTTCTCTTTACTTTTTTCTTTTTTACCTGTATTGGTAATTGTATTTATTATTTTGGAGTATGCATTTGTATAATACTGTAATACTGTAAATTGTTTTGTAACTGGGGCTTTTCTCCTCGGGTCTCCACTGAAAATGGGCTACTAGCCCAGCTGGACTAACCCCGTTAACAAATGTCAATAAATATATAACTAATGAAATAAATAAATAAATACATTATGTAATTTGGATCCGAGAGAATAAAGTACTGATTCTCCAGCTTGGGGTATTGAGTCCATCTGGTCTCCTCTGCCTCCTTCAGAAATAAGATTTTCCAAGTAGTACTTATTAAACCCTACATTTTTTTTGTTTTGCTTCTTGCTATCAAACGACACCATTACCCCCACCACCACATTGACCTGCACCATTATATGTAGCTCCTAATCTTTGAAAAAACTGACCCTTCCTTTTCTGTTCTCATATTTAATCTCCATTTTTTAGATTACTGTCCCACTCTAGCAACAAGATGGCGGATGACAGAGTAGATGAGTGATGAAGGGCTCATTTTCTGCATGAATAATGTTAACTTCTTGCACTTTTGAGCCAGTCCAATGTTTGGAGAACATAATTTCTCTTTTTTGGTCTAGGTCCTACCACCTGGGACTGAGTATCCTTTGCAGAAGGAGAAGTCATAAGCAAAAAACAAGTTTTAAGTCAGAGCCTCTCTTTCATCTCTCAGATAGTACAGAGGTATGTGTTTTTCTCAGATAACATAAAGATCACCCTTGACTTCCCTTTAAATTTTGCATGATTTCTTTAACCTCGTTTTGCTAAGTGACCACCTGTAATTCTACCTTAGTATTATACTTTGATCCTTTACACAACTTGGTTACCTTATTATGCTAAATTCTAATATGTGATTTTTAACCAAAAATAAAAATTTCTTTCATTTTCATTAAGCTGTTATTGTCATCTTGACATTGGCAGACTAGGACTACAAATGACTTTATTACTATACATTCTTACTTTCTCTGAATACACCGTGTAACATAATTTGTATATTCACTGATTAAGTGACTGTCTACTGTTGGATTGAGTTATGCCATGAATTGTGACTATACGATCCATATCAGATTATCCCACGCAACTGACGAATAAATAAACAATGAATAAATGTCTCTATATGACTTCTGCATATGTACTACATACCTGCGGGTCTATATCACATAGTCAAAGTCTTATAACTTCAAACACATAATGTTCGAACCATTATGTTCAAAGTTACAAAACTTCGACTATGGATAAAAAAATAAAAACAGAAGACAAAATAAACTGTTCTAAGCAGGGGGCAAGACCCCCTGCACCCCCCACATGGGAGGCTGCACCCCCACCCCCCCAACTTAAATATACCAACTCCGAGATCACACATTGAAATGCTCAAACCTTTACAAATTCAAACTTATGGTCTCGACCATATGAGGTTCAAACTTGTAAAAGGTTGACTACGTGATAGGAACCCCATACCTGCTACATATGGCACCTAGTTAATTTCCACTGGATTTAGCAAATAGCCTTTAGCGGAACAATAAAAATGCTTTGTCTTCACGTTTGCCTTTGGTCTTGGTCATATCTGAACAATCCCGCTCATCCTGTTTATCTCCGTAACACATGTATATTACACTAAGGGCTGAGATGGTTAGCTGCTAATAAGCCTTATTCATTCATCCTGTGTTTAATTTCTTCACTGGTACATGATGTATGATTGAACTAGACGTACAAGATCTGTGTTCTGGAGTCAATGAAGAAAAGCACTTCTGCCCTGACCGCTTCCTCGGTTAACAAATAAATGATGCAGAATGAGCAATTCCATTTCTAAATTTATTCCTAACCTAATAGTGACAAAAACGGAGACTCAAACTAAACTCCTCACTAGGAAATGGCAATGACAGTAAACAGTTTAAAACAAATTTACAATTTAATTTTTGTTAAAAATTGTGAAATGTACACAAAGAAAATTATAATATGGAAAAGATTAAGTTCAATCATGTCATGAAAATGTTGAAGTGTATTTTTCCATGCATCTGACACAAATGAATTAAAAACTACACCTCTGTGAGTTGCACATGATGTACTGTGTTTTCAGTAAAGCAACAAATAACAGAGGGACAGGGCGGGTTCTTGCAGAGGGCAGTAAATATTTTTGTAATTCATTTGTTTACACTGTACTTCTTGTTCATTGTTTCCATTCCGTGGTCAGTACAAATATTTAATAGAATTGTAGAACACACTCTTCTTAACACGAAATGTTCAATCAAAAACTCCATGTCATCTCTGCTTTTGAACATCTTAAAGGATGACTGTCTCCATCCCATTCAGTGCTTTATTTGTAAAGCATTAGGTAGTTTTATGGGAATGAATGATGAACATTGGGTAAGGGTCAGAAAAAGGTCACAGCAAACTGCCAGGAAATTTCTGTCTGACAATCCATTCTTATGACTTAATGTGGTAATGCTTTGCTAGCACTTTTGACCTATAATACTTTAAAACTTGCGTCTTTATATTGTAATACCTGCTGTCATAGCATATTAAACTTAAATGTGAAATCTGTGCCTTTATCTTGTAATAGACTTTACAACTCCTACTAATAAGTGCAGCAGTCCTTGCTTTACAATATATTCTGCTATTAATGTAACAGTAAGTTAACACTAGACACTTCTGGATCATACTGGTTCTGTTTACTGGCTGCATTGTTCTATTAGAGATAGCCTCAAGGTAAGAATAAAACAAACTGATATAAAAATAATTTTCTCTGTCTCTCTCTCTCTCTCTCTCTCTCTCTCTCTCACACACACACACACACACACACACACACACACACACACACACACACACACATTTGCACACAGACAAATGCCCAGATATTTATTTCTCTTATTTATTTTATTTTATTTATTCTTTGTCGACTGTGTTAGTCCCACTAGGCCAGTGTCTGGGGGCAACACATGAAAATTGTATTGCATTTCTTTGATTTTTTTTTCTGGTTGCTTGAGTTCTAGTTAACTGAGAATTTACTGCACTGTGGGATATTTTTCATCCACCTGAGCTACCACCAAATCAAGCAGATGGGGCCTCGGTTTAACATCCAAAGGGTGACATTCATGCTTGAGTACACATATACATCTCACACACACACACACACACACACACACACACACACACACACACACACACACACACACACAGCATAAGAATATGCATGCATGTTGCCTCTTACATACATACAAACATGCACATTGATACACATGTACACACACACACACACCATACTATATACATGCACACTTACCTCTTACACAAAAAGATACACATACACACACACATACACACACAAACGGAAGCACAACATAAGAATATGCATGCATGTTGCCACTTACGCACATACAAACGTACATTCATACACATGTGCAGACACACACACACACACACACACACACACACACACACACACACACACACACACACACACACACACACACACATGCACTCACACACATGGTATTGTCTCTGTGTGCCATGAGTAAAAGGATGAGGAATGAAATGCATAGTAAGATGATAAGTACTTGTTATTGTGTAGCTGTTGGTGCTAAAGGAAGTTCTAACTACAGAAAAGGATAACCTGCAGATTATTCTAGACTATCAGCTAAAGAAAATTTTTATCTATTCCAACTTCTCTTATTTTTATATCTTTTAATGACTTTGTTGAAAGGAAGGTGAAAATACAATAAGGTACAATAATGACATTACATTCACGACCATTTTCATATGCAGTTCTCAATCCCCGGGATTCATGAACGAAAATTTTTCATGCAGGAACAGTGTAGCTGCTCATGCATGTAATATGGCTGCCAAGCGATCCAGGTACATGCCATTTTGACATGCACGAGTGCTCTAACACTGGTCCTTCATGGAAACTTGTGCAGGATGCTAATCACCTCATTTGCTGGTGAAAACCATGCAAATAAGGTGAATTAATGATTCACCAACCTGCAGGGTCTCCGTGCAGGAACAGTGTTAGTTGCAGAAATGTATTATGTTACTAACAGAATACATTTCTGCAAAAAACACAACAGAGGCATGTCAGCTCTCAATAAAGCAAGTATTAGAGTGGTTATGCATGCCAATGGCCAAATATATGGCCACTGGCATGCAAGACCATAAAAAATAAACTTTTATTTTTGTTGGCTGATATCTGCCATGGAATAAGTGGGACGTGGCACACAAACAGGAGGGGGCAGGAAATAAAAAAAGGGGGAAAACATGACTATCACAGAAAACAGCATTCTGCCATTATAGTCAATGGCATGCAGAAAGTAAACAATGGCAGGGGGGAAGCCACAATGGTGGTTGCTAAGGGGGAAGGCTCATGTCTACTGCAGTAACTAGGGATTAAGGCAGTGGGGTATGTTAATGAGGGGACTTACACTGAATCAGAAATTTATTCTAAGCATCACACTGCACCTAACTGTGTAGGTGCTCTAACACTACCATGTAGACAGGAGGAACAACTAACTTGAAAAGGGGGTATGTCATGCTTGCTTTAAGCACATTGGATCTCTGTTAGCTGGGTTGGTGCTTAGCTAAGCACAGCTAAGCGAGGGTGTGTGTTTTGAGGCTGTATAGTCTTATTCCATGAACTGAGGAGTGTGTTTGCAGCCAGGGGAGGGCCATTTCTTGCTGTTTACACTATCAAAACAGGTCTAGGTGGCACGCCAAGGATTAAACAGGAAGGACATAGGAAAAGTAAAAGGAAATAGCAGAAGAAGGGAAATGCAGTGCAGACAGCAATATGGGATACTGCAACACACAATGGGCCATTGAAAGTGCTCATTAATACAGCTGGCAGGTGGCTGCATAACTGAAAGTGGGAGGAGATGTAAGTAAAAAAATAATTAAAAAAAAAGACAACAGCAGAATAAAGGCAGTCATGAACAAATTATACCACTAATGCCTCTAACACTCACAGTGGCCAATTCAAAGCCAAGAGTAATATAGCTGGCAGCTGGAATGTATCATAGACCAATCACACAGGCAGCAGTTGCAGCACACCACTATAAAGTATGCAAACACCCCTCAGTCTGGTTTCTCCCACAAACTCTGCACCTTTGGAGTAAACCTGGGAATTTTAACTAAGAAATGCTAGGGTCTGCCATCACTTTGATACATCAGTATGTGCTGGAGGCTGACGGTGGTGAGGAGGATAATGCTGACAACAGCCCCAGACTCAGGAGGAGGAGAAGAGTGATCAGAACCAGAGAAACTTACCAGGGGGTACATGACCTGGAGATAGTAGAGTGCTATAGGGTGGACAGGGACATACTGCAGCAAATAGTGGAGCTGTGCCAGCCTCGCCTCACATCCAGAATGAACAGAGGGGAACCCATCTCAGTGGATACTAAGGTATGTGTATCCCTAGGAATACTAGCTACAGGTACATTCCAAAGACCTACTGGGGATATCATGGGGGTGTCACAGGCATCTGCATCTAGAGTATTCCACCAGTCCCTGGATGCCATGCTACCAAATGGCAGTGACCACATATACTTCCCCAACATCCATGAGGAATTGACCAGCAACATGCATCTCTTCCACTAAGTAGCTGAATACCCAGAGGTACTGGGTGCCATAGACCGCATGCACATCCACATCAAAGCACCACCTGGTGAGCAGGGTAAGGTCTACATAAATCTCAAGGGCTTCCCCTCCATCAACTGCCAGGTTGTGTGCAATGCCCAGGGCATTATCATGAATGTGTGTGCTGGCAGCCCTGGAAGCTGCCACGACTCCCACATCTGGCATTCCTCACAGCTGTATCAGGGATTTGCCAGGGGGGACATCCAATATGGCCATCTGCTAGGGGATGCTGGCTATGAACTGGAGGTGTGGATGATGACACCCATCAGAAATGCACACACACCCATGCAAGAAAGCCATAATGAGGCACACGCACAAACCAGAATCATTATAGAGTGGGTGTTTGGGATGCTCAAGTCACGGTTCTGCTGCCTGGACATATCTGGTGGAGCCTTCTAGTACTCTCCAGTCACATGTGCATATATGTTCATAGTATGTGCCATGCTACACAATATGAGCCCGTGGAAACAGCTGCAGCAGAAAAAGGATGGGGAAGGGCCACACAACCCCCCCACCATTGCCAAGTTCCCCACAGGCACAGAGGGACTCGGACAATGAACCCCGAGCCAGCCCCTGTAGGCAGACAGAGGCATGCCCAGTATGGCCTGGCCTTGGCAAAAAGGCAACGCATAACACACACACTGATACTGTAGGCACACAGGGACTGACACCTCTCCCTACTTGTACACACAGTAAAAAGGGATGACACACACATCACACTACTTGTGACGTACCATGTATAGGCAGTGTACTGTGTGCATCCAGCATAGGCAGCCCTCAAGCTCCGTACACACAACTGCCACAGGCACAAGATAAGCCAGTTGCCTTAACAGTAAATTAATGTATCAGTATGTTTTGGTAGCATTTGTATGGTACTGCTGCATGCATGTAAGGGAATGGGGTGGACTACTGGGATAGCAGCAGACAACTGACAACTATGTGGGACACCAGGAAATGTCTGCCCAATACTGGCCTCCCAGCACTATGCAGTAGTACCTAAGGTGGAAAATTCCACTGCAGTATATGTGTGGGGCCAACTAACTGGGGGGGGGGGTCATAGCTCACAGCCATGGATGTCACTGTGGGGTCCCATACCCACCCCTCAGACCCACACAGCAAGTCAGCTGCAAAAAAACAGAGTAAAATGTCTGGGAAAGTTCCACAAATGGCAGCAATGTTGAATCACCCCCTACAGACCCACACAGTCATAGCACAGCAGGTCTTGCAGTTGCAGTAAGGCTCTGAAGGGTAACAAGTCTGACATGCAAAGGTATGCCATTACAACCTCATCTGTGCTCTTTACTGATATTCCTGTAGTCCCCAAGACAGGGCACAATAGTAAGCTAAATGGAATCAAAATGTAAAGCAAATATCAGCACAGTCTGTGCAAATGTGTACAGTTGACAGATGTGCCCCCCCCCATATACCTACAGAAATGCAGTAACATGTAGTTTGCAGGGAAATAGCAGCATAACACAGATTTGTAGGGCTGTCCCAATACACATGAAAACATGTTGCATGTGCTCAATATGCAGGGGTCAATGAGCTATGTCCATGTGTGGTCAATACTGTCAGGATCTGGCCAGCATGTTCTCCTGGCTGTCATCTTGTACTGCCCTAGGTACAGGCTGTCTATCACAGGGCTATGTGCAGATAACTGCAATGCAAACGATTATGCATGTCAGTGACCCCTATTGCTCTGCCACTAACATACCTGAAAGTCACAGTGCTATGTGGAATATACTACACATATAATGGACTTCTTGAGGGCTGTGTAACTGAGGTGCTAGGGCTGTTGTGAATAATCATGCTTCTTGGTACTGTTGCCAGTAGTCATTGTCAGTATGGCTTTTGTCCTTGTTTTATGTCTGCTTTTGTATATAATAGCCATGCTTGCACAGTACAATACAGTCTGTACCACACTTGTAAGACCAATCTTCTGACAGCAACATGTCTGAACAAGGGCACCAGTAAATGTGGAACAAAGGCATAATGATAGACATGTGTGGTAAATATTGCCCTAACATACTGAGAAAGTTGGTAGGGTGAAGGGTTTGCAGTAGCAGGAATTGTCTGGAGGTTATTGTAGTAAGAATCTTTGTGTTCAACATCTTTGTATCCTGTATAGGAAGGGTTAAAATGTGAAACTGCATTGTGTGCAAAGAAATAAGCTAAAATGAGTTGTTTTTCTTGTAAGGAATTTGCTGACCAGAAAGGAATGCACAGATGCTACTTTGGTCCAGGCACAGGCCTATCTTGGGACTGACCTCTGACCAAGGAGGAGTGCATAGATGTTACCTTGATGTAGGCACCAACTTATCTTGTGTCTGACTTTTTACCATCTAAGGCTCCACTGAGTGAATTTATAGCCTTGACTGAAATTCCTTGTCTAGTAACCAGCTGCTGAGTATGCATGAAAGAGGGTATAAAAACCCATGTAAAGTGTGTAGAAATTAGACTGCTGACAACCAAGAACTTTTTGTGGCAGATCTCCATGCATGTTAAATAAACTCTTTTTTGGCCTACCTTTTTTGCTGCGTGATTCTTCCAGTATATGTTAAGAGTATTAAAAATCTTTTGACAGTTATGTAGGCTGACACAGTAATGTCTGTCAATATTTTGTAACATCACTCTTCAGTTATACTGAAATAACTTACCATAAAACCACATATTTATGCAGACTGGTCAAAACCTCTAGCCAAACACCCGGACAATCTGCCAAAAAATGTACAGCAGACAGGTATGGCCACACCTCAGGTTACTCAGATACCACAGAAGCAGAAGATCCCCAGCCAGTATATCAACAAGTTGCTGGACTATCACTCAACTGGCTATAGCCACACCTCCCAACTGGCCTTGTTGGGCAAGAATATAAATCACTGCCAAGACGCTGTCCGGTTGGATTCTCAGCTAGAGCGTCTTCTACGTGGAGACATGCATGAATGGGCGTACCTTCATTGAAGGTTGTGCGTTAGGCCTGGCAAGCCGGTATGTAAAAATCAACTGCCAATCATTAGCGGACCGAAGTTCCTCTGTGGCGACCCCTAACCGGGATAAGCCGAAAGACATAAACAAAATAAAATCAATCTACGCATATACGACTAGTATTCCTCTGGTAAAGCACTGTGATGATTTGAGGATGTCTGACACTAGTTAATGACACAATACATTGCACTGTCAGAATACAGAGATCTGGGGACCCAGGTTGACAGTAGCCTTTCGTTTGACACTCATGTTGCTAAAGTAGTTAGGAAAACCTTCTATATCACCCACCTGATCATGAAGGGATTCACATCTAGATCAAGGGAGGTCATCGTCCCCCTGTACTCATCACTTATTAGACCTATGATTGAGTACAATGCCCGTGAATGTATCTGACCAGACACCTGCTGCAGCTTGAAAGGCCCCAAAAGTTCCTCACCAAAAGGATAAAGGGTCTCAAAATATGTCTTATGCTGCCCGACTGAAAGAACTCCAGCTCTATTCAGTCTCATACCGCTTGCTCAGAGGTGACCTGTGCCTGACATATAAGGCCATGTCAAACCCAGATTTGATGAATATGCTTCACCTCAAAAATCTAGATCCCTCAGAACCACAAGGCGGGAGACTTAAACCTTGACACGGTTATAAATAGAACGTGCTGGAGGGACAGATTCATCACCCAGAGACTCCTATGCTGTGGAACAAAATCCTGCAATGTGAGGCAGAGCACCTCTCTGGTCTTGTTCAAGAGGAATCTTGACCAATGGATGGGAGATTGCAGATATACCCCAGGGATTACTTCAGCGTCACTGCTTGACAGAGGCACAGCAAAATGATAGGCATAGTTTTTATTCAAACTAAAGGGGTGGCGAAAGCCACATAACTATGGGCTAGGCTTATAAATGCCCTTGGGCAGATAGCCTAGTATGAACCTATGAACCTATGAACCTATGAACCTATGAACCTACAGATATGTCTGAAAATCTCTGCCAAAACAAGCCATTACCCCAAGGAAAGTCCTCTGTATCTCTGAGAGGTATGTCTGTAGCACACAAAACCTTGGACCGGAGCATTCTTATCTCTGGAATGGAGTCCCACGCTAACTACACAAGGTCACACTGGGAATGCTCCTGCACTTAGAGAAACACAGGACATGTTGAAATTGAGTCCCAGTCTAACTATACAAAGTCACACTGGGTATGCTCCTACACTTAGAGAATCACAGGACATGTTGGAACCTACCTTGGTCTATATGGCTATATTGTGTGGATATATTTGTGCATACAGACAGCGATGTACAGCTTAACTGTCCCTATGCACACATCAGACAGGATTATCCCCAGCTATCTGTAGGTGGCTCATTAGTGATATATCTGCATCTGTTGTGCATGACACACATGCAGACATATATGACCAACAGATAACTATATATGTCAAGCATACACACACAGAGATGTGGAGAAGTGAGAGACAGTGATAGACAGAGAGACACAGGGGGACAGACACAGCAGCATGGGTCTCACACATGGGTACCCTGAATGGCATACAGTAATGTCCTGCTGTGGACAGTGGCATACTGGTGTTAAACAGTGGCACATGCAAGCATAAAAGGTTAGCCCCATTGTGTAATAGTACTGAGGTTGGGGTGTTAATATCACATCACCTTCCTTTGTGTGTGTGTGTGTGTGTGTGTGTGTGTGTGTGTGTGTGTGTGTGTGTGTGTGTGTGTGTGTCTGTGTGTGTGTGTGTGATTGTCTCTGTAAGTCTAAGTATTAGCAGACTGTTCCCACTCAGTAGACTTCACATTGCCCAGCTGCACAAGATCTGTTGTTGTCATTCACCTTAAAAGTACCATTTGATACCTACTACCCCTATAATCTCTGTAGTGCGTGCGATACCTGCGTAACACTATAGTACAAATAACTAGATAGGTAGGAATTATAAACCCAATACTGGCAACTGTGTTTTTGTGTGTGTGTGTGTGTGTGTGTGTGTGTGTGTGTGTGTGTGTGTGTGTGTGTGTGTGTGTGTGTGTGTGTGTGTGACAGTTGTGTGTGCAAGACTGAGGGATTTGTTTGTTCGTTTGAAACAGTTTTATGCCATTCCCACCCATAACACTCCCCACTGTCCCACTTTATCAGTCCAGATGATGTCATTCCCTTTATCAGTAACTTTGGCCAACTGTCAGCCCAGTAATCTCAGTAGTGCATGCGATAAATGCCTAGCACTGTAGTACAAATAACTAGTTAGTGTGTATATGTTTGTAGGCCAAAGTGTTTTGATATGTTTGCCTCCCATTGCCCTACTTTGGTTGGGAGGGTGGCCTAATGGTTAAGGTGTTTGTCTTACAAAGACAAGGTGCAGGGTTTGAATCTCACAATGGATAATTGGCTCGGCTTAAAATGGCTCGCAAGGGCAGTTTGCTTAGTACTAATCCATGAACCTAATCTATCTATGAACTTTATCAGTCCTGCTGATGTCATTCCCCATATCAGTACCTTTGGCCAGCTGTCAGCTCAGTAAGCTCTGTAGCATGTGTGATAACTGTGTAACACTATGGTACAAATAACTAGTTAGGTAGGGATTCCACTCTCACATCTAGAAAGTGTGTGTGTGTGTGTGTGTATAAGTGTGTCTGTTTGTAGGACAAAGCATTTTGATAAGTTTAACACCAACTGCCCTACTTTATCAGTCCTGCTGATGTCATTCCCCTTATAGGTTCATAAGTGTCTAATAGGCTAATGGCCCAGGAGCCTTTACAAGCCTAGCTCATAGAAGGGGCCTGCCATTGTGCCACCCAATGTTACTTCCCAGTGCCTGTATCAAGTAGATGCCCTGCAGTGATCCTTGGGGTGAATTGTCTATTACCCATCCACTCATCAAGATTTCTGTGAAACTAGGTGCTCTGCATGACATGTATGGGAAGTCTATTACAGGGCATGAGCAGTCTCTTGGTGAGGGGACCTGTCCCACCAGCATGTTGTGTCAATTGTGGTAATGAGGTAGAAGTCTCTGCAATGTGTGGTGTGGAGGGATTGGGATGTCTTCATATGTAGCATTTCTAAAAGAGCTGAGTCAGAAATGGCTTTGTAAGTCATGCACAGATAGTCTCTAATTAGGTGATATGACATAGAGAATAGCTGGAGTCTTCTGAGTCTGCCTGTGTAGGACATGTGTTTAATGCTTAGGAACCTCTTTGTGAGGTACTTCTGTGGCCTCCCCAACTGTTGCAGGTGTTTAGTGAGGTACATGCCAAATGGGCCATAATACCTGATGAGTGGTCTAATGAGGGAAGAGTAAACGGAGATAATTTCCTCTGTCTTCCTGGATGCAAAACCCTTGGTAATGTGATGTGCCACATAGAAGGAATTCCTGACCACAGTGGCAATGTGGTGGTTGAAGGAGAAGTTGCTAGCAGCCTGCGTCCCCAGATCTCTTATAACACCTGCTGCGTTTATTGGGCTCTCATCAGTGTGGTACTTACTGGGAACTGAGTGTTTTACCAAAGGGGATGACGATACATTTTGTGGTGTTAAGTATCTGGCCATGGTTTCCACACCACTCATTGGCTCATTGAGGCTTTTCAGTAGGATGTCTACATCACTTGTAGCAGTAATGATGGCTCCCAGCTTGAAGTCCTCTGTGAACTTGGTTAGCCAGAGTTCTTCTCTGTTGGGCTGGACTGCTGAGAAGTAGATACTGGACAAGAGACTACCCAGTACTGATCCCTGTGGGACTCCACTTGTCACTGCTTGCCAGTCTGACTTGGAGTTTGCCACTGTCACACTGTGTGCTCTGTGAACCAATTTGCAACCCACCCACTGATATAGGGGTTGATGCCTAGTTTGGTGGGGAATGGTATCAAAAGCCTTGGCCAGAGCAAAGTAGGCTGTATACAGTGCCTTACCATCATGCACAGCCCTGGTGACTCACTCAAAAAAAGTCAACCAGGTTGACCAGGCATGATCTGACATTCATAAAGCGAGACTGTGTGGGGTCCAGAGTTAAGGATTACCTATATCTTTGTCTATCAGGTCCCTAATAATATGGTCCATACCTGTACATTGTAGACTCATCAGGCTAAAGGGCAATGATCCCTAGGGTCTGCAGTTGCTACCCCTTTATGGAGGGGGATGACTGTAGCAGTGCACCATTTTGGAGGGACAAAGCCTGAAGTGAGGCTGTGACCAAAGAGTCACACAGATGTAGTGCAAGGTCTCTTTGTACATCATGTAGAACACAGCCACGGATATATTTGGGTCCGATGGAAGCTGTATTCTTGCCTGTGGACAATGCAGGTCTAACCTGGGCTGCAGTAATGCTGGTGCCTGACATTCATCTGCCATTGTGAGTGCTCTCTTAGGGGGGGGGAGTGAGGAGTAAAGCTAGCACTGAATGTGTTGGCAAGACTGTTGCCAATATCTGTTGGCTCAGGATAGGAGTTAACATTGTGCAGTAACTCAGAGCACTGTGGGTATTGCTGTGGAGGTTGTTGCTATAACTATCAAAGGCTTTTGTGATTGTTGTCAGTGTCTTCTGCCATTCTGCCTTCATAGCTGGCTGTTGATGATTCCATGAGGGATCTCAAGGGATCTCAAGTTGTTGTCGATGCTAATAAAGGGGTCTACCAGTCTTGGGGCACCACCTTTTTCCTGCAACAGTGTCCTCCTTCTGCTTTACACTTTAGTAATGGCAGGGGGGCATCACATTGGCTTCCAGTGTTTGGAGGACAGGATCTTGGTTCTTTTGGCTATGGCTAGTATCATGCATTCATGTACATGTTTGTACAGTGCATATGTGTATGATTCGACAGTCATGCAGCTATTCTGCATTGGCATGGGTGCAGTGAAGTCATTCACCCCTGTTTTTATGACTCCAAAGTTAGCTTTAGAGAGTTTTTTCAAGGTGGTTACATTTGTGTGTGTGTGTGTGTGTGTGTGTGTGTGTGTGTGTGTGTGTGTGTGTGTGTGTGTGTGTGTGTGTGTGTGGTGGGGGGTGAGATGTGGATCGCCATGGTGATTACATCATGTTTGGATCTGACCAGATAGAGATTGACTACTTTTGTCGAGTAATGGCTGCATATGTAAGTAATCAACACAGATCAAGGTTGTTGCATCCTCTACTGGGGTGAGTATGAGCTGGTTCAGGGCATTGGAACAGATGAATTTCAGGAAGCATTGGGCCAGTCTATTGACGCTTCACTACTTTTCCCAGTTGACAGAGGGGCAGTTGAAGTCTCCTACTATATCAGTGCTGGGTTAGATCTTGATAGATGCCATGGTGTTGAGGAGTGTAGATTGACAGTCTAGGGACATGGATGTGGACCCTTAGCAGGCTATGACCTGGATTGCACTATTACCCAAAGTCAGTTGTACCTGAAGTATCTCAGATGCATTATGCTGGGATACTAGCCTGGGGGTGTGCATATCTGTTATGAATATGGAGACACCCCACCTGTGGAGCTGTGGTCCATGTTTTGAGTCATAGCATTTCCGCGCAGGGCTGCTGTCTGCTGCTGTAAACCAGGTCTCCATTGCAGCACAACTGTCAATGTTCTCCATTTTGAAGAGTGCATTGAGTGACTGCATCTTGAGAGTTAGATGTCTACTGTTGAGCAACATAAACCTCAGATCGCATTCATGTCTAGCTGTTACAGCAGTGGGGACAATAGGAGTGACAAGAGACTGACTTAGCCAGTACCTGGAAGCCCAGGGGTGACAGATGCAGGCCATCTCTGGCAAGGCATTGAGGTCTGTCAATCATGTTATCATAAGCAGAGAGAGACTGAATCCCCTGAGAATGACAACATATAAGCCAATGTTGAAGTCAATCATTTATTGATAGTACTGCAGCATCATACAAGGTGATGGTAGTATACTGCTCAGGACAACTGTCATATCTGCATGGACACATAATCCGAGAGCTCAACAAAAACGCTTGTCATGTAGTCCAGGGAGGTGCATCTCAGGTCACTCACACCCAAATGGATGATGACAGAGTGATACTTGTAGTTGTTATGGAGTGACCTGACTGGGTGTGTCATGTGTTGGATGCTGGCATGTGATAGACAGCTGGCTGTTACCTTCTCCATAATCAACCTAGTAAGTTGGACATCTGTGTACCTCAGTATTGAGTTAAAATCCAAATGAAAAAAGCCAGCTGGCTTTTTTCATTTGGATTCTGGTTTCTCTGGCCGTGCAAAGGTCTCACGTGCATCTGTGTTTGGACTGGATTCAGTATTGAGTTACCCATGATTACTGTATTGGGCAAGGTGGTTAGACTTAAGGGCTTAGGTTGAGGGGCACACTGTGTAGGTGACATATGTCTTCTTTGGCATGTGCTGTGTTGTGGTGGCCAAGTGGGTGTCTGTCTTAATGGTCTGTGCTGGTGGGGTAAATGTCCATTGAGTGCCTCTGTAAAAGTGGGTATGTGGATTGTGAGTGTATGTCAGGGCTGTGATAGTGGGTTTTGTGGCAAGCTATGTATGCCACATGGTGTGGTGCAGGTTTTGACCTTACCCTCTTAACCAGCTAGTCCAGTCTTTGCTGGAGAGTGCATATTTCCAAATTTGGTGATATAGGAATAACTCTCACAAGTATGAGTGTTTGAAATTTAGAGGAGAGGGGTGTCTGTGTACATGAGGCAGTTGCGACAGTGCCTCAGAATGGCTAAGTGCACCAGGTTAATGGGCAAAAACACAGAAAACTGCACTTTAATCATGCCAGGAGGGGTGGTCATGACAACTAAGTACTGGAGATAATTCTGTGAGGATTGATTACTGCTGATGGCTCCCAGGTGTGCTACACTTATTGATAAAATAACCTGTTGAAGTGCAAAGCTATTATGCTATTTGAAGTGCAAGAGAGAAAGAACTAGCAAGATCTAAGGGAAAAACTGAAGGCAGACTTTCTGCCACCTGTAATACTTTATCTCATCTGTGCAGTTATCAGCACCTTTAGCCAGTTGTTAGTCCAGTAAGCTCTGTAGTGTGTGTGTGGTAACTGTGTAATACTGTAATACAAATAACTAGATAGGCAGAAGTTCTAATCTCTATCCTGGCAAGTGTGCGTATGTGAGAATCATATACTGTGTGTGTCATACATTTTGAGTTGTGCACACCCTTTACACTTCCCTCCCCCTAATTTACTAGTCCTGTTGATGTCATTTACCTTACAAGTACATTTATTGTCTGATAACTGTATAACACTATAGTAGAAATAATTAGATAGGCAGGAGTTCTAATCTCAATACTGGCAACTGTTTGTGTGTGTGAAAATCATATACTGTGTGGATTATACTAATTTGTGTACCACCCTGTAAACGTCCCATCACCCTACTTTACTAGGCCTGCTGATGTCATTCACCTTAGAAATACCTTGGGACTATAAGAAATTATGTAAGCTCTGTGGTGCATCTGATAACTGCGTAACACTATAATATAAATAACTAGGTAGCTATGGGTTTTAATGTCAATACTGGCAACTTTGTGTATGTGTCTGTTTGGGTGAAGATCATATCCTGTTTGGCTGATACCATTTTGATTGGTGTACACCCACACCTGTTTACCACCTCAATGGCATTACTTTATATAGCCTGGTAACGGCATCTGCCTCACATGCAGCATGTTAAACCATTGTGCAAGCCATACCACTCCTTTGTACAGATGTCTATGGAATATCCGGATGTTTAGGTTCATAGGTGTGTACTAGGCTAATGGCCCTAGAGCCTTTACAAGCCTAGCCCATAGGATTATGCTGGCATCATGCCACCCAAAATTAGTTCCCAGTGACTCTGTTGAGTAGAGCCATTGGAGTGATCCACGGGGTGGATTTTCTATTTCCCATCCATTCAGCAAGATTTCTCTTGAAGAAGGCCAGTGAGGTTCTCTGTTTGACATGTATGGGATGTCTATTCCATAGCATGGGCAGTCTCTGGGTTATGGACCTGTCCCTTCAGCATGTTCTGTTGATTGTGGTAATCAGGTTGAGGTCCATGGAGTGTGTGGTGAAGAAGGATTGGGATTTCTTTAGATGTAGCATTTCTAACAGAGCAGGGCCAGACATGCCTCTCTAAGTGAAGCAGAGATCGCTTCTAAGTAGGTGATATGAGACAGAGAATAGTTGGAGTTGTTTGAGTTTGTCCATATAGGACAACTGTTTAAGGCCTAGGATCATCTTTGTGAGGTACTTTTGCAGCTTCCCCAGTTGTTTCAGTTGTCTAGTGAGGTACATGTTAAATGGGGCATTGTACTCAATGATTGAAGGAAGTGTAGAGGGAGACAATGACCTTTTTCTTCCTGTATGCAAAACCCTTAGTAATGAGATGTGCCACATAGAATGAATTTCTGACCACAGTGGCAATGTGGTGGTCAAAAGAGAGGTTGCTGTCAACCTGTGTTCCCAGATCTCTTATAACACCTTCTACATTCAGTGGACTACAATCGATGTGTGTGTCTATGGTAATTTATGGGAACAAAGTTTTTTCCCAAAGGGATAATGACACATTTTTGGCATTGAGCTTAAGGCCATGGTTCTGACACCAGTCATTGGTCTCAGTGAGGCCTTTCTGCAGGATGTCAACATCACTTGGGGAGTTAATAATAGCTCCCAACTTGCAATTGTCTGTGAACTTTGTCAACCAGAGTCCCTTCATGTTGGCCTGGACTTCAGAGAAGTGAACACCAAACAGGAGAGGACCCAGGACCAAATCCCGTGGGACTCCATGGTGGTTACCTTTGCAGGGGGTTGGGATGGATGGGAATTTCCAAGGTGATTAGTTTGTGTTGGATCTAACCAGAGAGGAGCTGACTATTGTTGTGTAGCAACAGTCACCCATGTTAGAAATGACCAGTTCAGGGATGTTGCTACTGCTAGTTGAGGTATGAATGAGCTGGTCCAGGGCATTGGAATTAATGAATTCCAGGAAACATTGGGCAAGTGTATTGGTACATTAGTAGTTTTCCCAGTTATTGGTGAGTTAGTTGAAGTCATCCAGTATGAGAATGTAAGGTTGGACCATAATATTCTCCAGAATGCTTAGGAACATGAAGTATGAGTCTTGGGAAATGGTTGGGGAGCTATAGCAGGCTATGATCTGACCATCTTATTACATATATTACTAAAAATAAACCTGGCCACTCCACTGTTCCAGTATATAGATCAGTAAGAAACAAAAAAAATTTTGACCTCATAAAATTTAAAAATGAACTGAAATCCTGCAATTGGACAGCACTCAAATATCTCCCCCTAGAGGAAGCAGTAGAACACTTCAACAGCATTTTCCTATCCATACTAGATACCCACGCCCCCAAAAGACTCATCAAAACTAAAACTAAAATTGCCCCATGGCTCTCAACTGAATCTAAACTTAAAATAAAACTCAGAAACAAAGCTTGGAATAGCTGGCGTACAACCAAATCCATCTTAGACCGCACTAAATTCCAACAACTAAGAAATGAAACGAAAAAAGCCTTAATAATTGACAAAAAAAACTATTATTGCCTATTACAAAATAAGCACCAAAATAACCCTCAGAAATTCTGGGCAGGCTTGAATAACCTTCTCCACCCTGGTAAATCGTCGACTCCGACCCCTGAAATAGCAATGAATAAAGACCCTGAAGAAATAGCTAATACCTTCAATACTTTCTTTACAGACATTATCAAAACCTTAGCCAACCAACTACCCACCAACAACCCAACGGTTGTTGACAATTTTACACAAACTACAAATACCTTCAACCTAAAAAGTGTTCCAATATCTTTCATTAGATCCCTATTACAAAAACTTAAGCCATCTACCCCCTCTGCAGACTTACTTCCAGCAGAATACCTACAAAAAACTGCAGATGTTATAGCCTACCCGGTTTCTATCCTTATCAATCGAACCTTTTCTGAGTCAGCCATACCGACGTTATGGAAAATATCCCACGTTATACCACTCCATAAAGGGGGGACCTCCACTGATTTATCTAACTATAGGCCCATAGCTTTAATGTCACCAATAGCTAAAATCATGGAAAAATGTATGCATAAACAACTCCTCCAATATCTTATCCATAACAACCTTCTAACCAGTTCTCAGCATGGTTTCAGACCCAAACACAGCACCACAACAGCCCTTCTCTCCTTTACAGATACAATAAATCATAACCGTAATGACAAAAAAATGTCTTCAGCCCTCTTTTTAGATCTATCAAAAGCATTTGATATGGTCAACCATCAACTACTTCTGGACACTTTAAAAAATCTCCACCTGGATAATTTAACACTAGATTGGTTCAAAGCCTACCTCTCTGGCAGGCAACAAGCAGTACTCTGGCAGAATAAACTTTCCAAATTACTACCTAATACCATAGGAGTCCCTCAAGGGTCCATACTAGGTCCACTTCTTTTCTCGGTCTTTATTAATGATCTCCATAAAGCCATTCCCGAGGCCATCTGCATTCAATATGCGGATGACTCTACACTAGTTTGTTCGGAAACTTCTTCTGACAGACTACTAATAAAAACTCAAACTTGCTTTACCAAAGTAGAAAACTGGCTATCGGGTCGTCAGTTAATCCTAAATCCAAAAAAAACTAAATTACTGCTCTTTCAACCTACCCACAAAAGTCATCTTATTGACTTCTCTATAACATCCCAAAATGGGACTATTATCTCCCCAGATCCTCACACGAAACTACTAGGAGTCACTATTGATAATAAACTGAAATTTGACATACATATCAACTTAACCATTAAAACAGTGAACAAAAAACTAGGATCACTGTATAGAATCAAAAACTTCCTAACCCCAATGGCTAAAATAACCATTGCCCGGACTCATTTGCTCTCCACCCTTCTTTATGCTTCCACAATATTCACTAACCTGAACAAAACCAACTTAGATAAACTATCTTCCTCATACAATCACATAGCAAGATTTGCAGCTGGAACACCCTATAGGACCCATCATTGTAGCAACCTAAAAAACCTAAAATGGATAGAACTCCCCAACCTTGTTAGAATTAACCAACTCTCTGAGGTATTTAAAATTCTCAAATTCCCGGACAAATGTCCCTCACTTGTGAACTTAATCTTACCTTATACTAACCTAAATAGTCTACGCTCCGCGAGCAAACCACTCCTGAAAGTGGTCAAAGCTAATAACGTAGGAGGCGATGCACTCTTTACAAACACTGTAGGAAAAGTCTGGAACTCTCTTCCCACTTGTATTCTCACCACTACCTCACTACCCCAATTCAAAAAACAACTGTTTCTCCACTTTCAGAAGCACTGGCTATGCCAATGCTCATTCCCTGACTAACAAATCCCAGGCTCTGATATGGATCCCTTCCTTATACAATTCTAAATCTTCTTAAACTCTCTCCGGAATAAACTCAACTATTATAGACCTTATCCATCAGTTTCTCTCTTAGGAGTAGCTGACTCCGTACCCCATGAAAAAGAATCTCCTCCTGTTTCTTTCTATTCTACCCAATTTCTGTAATGAAATTTTTTATAGTAATAGTATAATTATTTTCTATGACACTACATTATTCATATTCTATCAAATCCTTAAAAGGTATTTATTTAATATCTCATTTGAACTACTATTGAAACAATAGAATCCACACTTGATTGTTTGTTTGATTTATTTGTGTTGTTTTTTGTACCTTTAATGTTTGGAGCTTTTCTCCCCGGGCCTCCGCTGAAAATGGACATGTATCCAGTCGGATTTCTCCCGGTTAACAAATGTAAAATAAAATAAATAAATAAATAAATAAATCACTGTCTTACCCAATGTTAGCTGCACCTGAAGTATCTCTGATGTGTTATGTTGGGCTACCAGTTTGGAGGTGCGTGCATTCTTTATGAATATGGAAACACCACTGCCTTTGGAGCTTCAGCCCAAGTTCTTGGGTCAAAAGGAGTGGAATGAGTTGTATCCTGATAGTGTAGAGGTGCTTTCTGCTGCTTTGAACCAGGTCTCTGTTACAGCACACATGTTGATGTTCTCCATTTTAAGGGGTGCTTCGAGCAAGTACATTTTGAAATTTACACTTCTAGCATTGAGCAGCATGACCCTCAGATTGCATTTGTTTGTAGCTGTTATGGTGGTAATTTGATCTTTGGAACACAGCCTAAAAAAGACACTATAGGGGTGGCAAGAGGCTTAGCCAGTATCCGAAAGCCCAGGGTTTACAGATGCAGGCTATCTCTGGCAAAGCATCGAGGTCTGTCAGTCATGTCATCCCAGGCAGAAAGACACTTGATCCCCTTGGAATGACACCAGAAACTTAACCAATTGTTAAAATTAATCAGTTACTGCTTGTACTGTGGTATCATTCTGGATGATGGTAAGATACTGCTCAGGGTTAGGGTCATACCCGTCTGGGCTACATAATCCGAGAGCTACTCCATGTCTCTTTTCATATAGTCCAGGGAGGTATGTCTCAGGTCATTTATACCCACATGTACAATGACAGAGTCATATTTGTATCTGTTATAAAACTGAAAACACTTACAAGATATCGAAAAAAGCAGCATTTGAATAAACACAGAACTCCAATATTTAGTGCTATCATTCACTTTACTTATGGAACTTCATCAGAATAGGTAAAGCTATACCTTGCATATGACACAGTTGATGTGTTCCCAGTCTGCGATACTCCCTCTTGGGAATGTCTGCAGGGCCACAGCTTGCAGACACACAGACACCTGGATCATTAACAGAATACAGCATGTCAGACTACATTCAGTCAGTGGTACTAACAGCAATAATGCATCCTGTCTAATACAGTACATACACCTGTATGTGTACCCATAACAAATGCAAGCAGACAGCACCTTACATAGTATTACATAGCTACACTGTACTATATTCATGCTGTGCATTGATGGTATGGATAACAGGGATGTGGCACAGGTATCATCATATGCACAGGGTGTGATGTGGGTTTGCCAGAGGCCTAGGCTGGGGCATTCGGTTGACATCATGTGTGTGTGTGTGTGTGTGTTTGGAGGGTTATCCAATAGATGGGCTGTGCAAATGTGCTGTGTGTCTCTGGAGGTGACCTGCCAGTGATACAGATGTGTATCTGTATGTATGTACACAGTCATGCCATGTGGCTGGCCTCGACAAGGGTACATCAGACAGCTGTGTACCGTACATGGTTAGGTGTCCAGTTCACCGTCTCTGGGCATGGACACAGGAACTGGCCCTGCCAGGGGTATCACTGGTGCCACCAGGCCCAAGGCTAGCTGCAGTACTCCTTTCTGAAGGTGACTGCTGT
The DNA here is from genome assembly GCF_019279795.1 of Protopterus annectens. Lineage (NCBI taxonomy): Eukaryota > Metazoa > Chordata > Ceratodontiformes > Protopteridae > Protopterus > Protopterus annectens. Next base: position 988,341,973 of record NC_056726.1, on the reverse strand, counting down.
CTGCTGGATCTGTACCCCTGACAGGACTGGACAGGACCATGTAGCCATGGCCTGCTCAGGTATGATGTGGACAGCAGCTTTCCTTCTGTAGTGCTGGTGTCACTGCTACCAAGGGAGTGTGAAGGTGCATGGCCCCATAGATTCTCAGCTGATGTTGGTGATGACCTACATCCACATGGCCAATGCCCATCTCCCACCACATGCTCTAGCACAGACATGCCATGGTCGAGGATTGGCAAGGTCTCACCCCACCATCTATTCATGACCTCAGTATTTTGACATGTGACCTCTACAAGGTCATATATGTTACCACGTTAATCAGGGAGAGTTGCATCCACCACCCTGAGTATTTGTGTGTTGTGGTGTTCACTATGTGCCTATGCATCCATGACAGTCCGGGACATGCATCTGGTGACTCCTTCTGTGGCACTTGCAACAGTTGCCTGATGAGCAGCATTCCTCCTGCAAACACTCCTGTACATCCACCTGTCTGGGACCTCTCCTGCACTCTGGCTATGGCCAGTGTATACATTCACACCTGCCATAGTCACCACACTAGCCTATTAAATGCCACCACCTGCCAACTGTCCATCATCTGTGGCCACTGGTGACGGGATATGTGTGGGCATTGTCACTGTGTGCGGGGATGGTGTGGACAGGAGTGGGATGCCAACTAATAGCACAGATTCAGCCCCTGACAACCCCACCTGTACCTTACTATTCCTATCTTCATTGTCAGAGTCTGCAGAGTTAATGACATCAGTTTCCAAAAGGGGAGACCCTAAACCCCATTGCCACCTGTGAGGGGGAAAACAATATATGTACATTAATACCTGCACTTTGACATTGGATAGTATACACACACACACACACACACACACACACACACACACACACACACACGCACACACACTCACATGCATGACACATGGCCCTCAACAGCATGCATTGCAGCCAGTTTTACTACATGTAACTAACAATATAAAGCTCTGGGATACATAATTAGTGTTAGTATGTGATGGCCGCTCACCAGCACAGACTGTACCCACGTACACATCATTGCTGTTCACCTGTATAGCACAGTGGTAAGTACTACAGCACATACCTCACAACTGTACAGATCCTCTCAGGATGTGTAGAAGTCTGGCTCATGTTTGCTCTGTTTCTCATAACCTCTGTGTTTCTATGGTACATAACTGGGATGACCTGAGGAGTGACATCACTGACTAATGGCATACATTTGAGTATCAGATCTCCAAAACAGCAGTGAATGTATGGTCACACAATTCCTGTTACACCACCAACCTTCTAAGCTTACAGTGGATATGATAAGTGTACACAACCCTGTTAACATGCCATGTTCTTGTAATATACAAGATGAGACCACAATAATGCATTCAAATATGTTACCCACCATTCATGTGACATATGACCTGTGCAATACAATAGATAAACAAACACATGTGTTACGTGTAAAGTATAATGACTGCAATATGTACAATATGGTGATTGCATAATTGTGCACAACCTTAAAATGATACTTCATTGAAGCACCTCTTCTTGTGAAGGTGTCTATCAGCATGGCATATCTTGACTTGGCATTAGTTGGCCACTCTTCCATGCAAAGGTCACCCAACTCTGTTAGATTTCATGGGCAGCTCATGTGCACAGCCCTCGTCAAGTCACACTGGTGTTTTACTATCTGGTGTAGGTGTAGGCTCTGGCTCGACCAATCTATAACCATGAGTGTGTTCAGCTGGAGCCATTCGTAGGTACCTTTGGATGTATGCTTCGGGTCTTTGTCGTGTTGAAGGCTGACACACCTCCCCATCCTCAGTGCTCTTGCAGACACCTGATGGATTTTGGGCAGACACAGGTGTTATTTGGAAATGTTCGGAATTCCCACCACAGTGACTACAGGCCCTGTTCTGGCTTTGGAACGGCATCCCCACAGCGGGCCACTGCCACCAGTGTGAGTCACCATGGGGATGTTGGTCTTCAGGTTATGAGAGGTGTTGCTTGTGCACCACACATACCTTTTGGTATTGTGGCTGTGAGTCGATCCATAGTCTCATTACACCATGACACATTTTCACACATGCCTTTGGGAGACGTGATGTGCTGTATTGCAATTTGTATCCATCCCTGGATTTTTTCTGGTGTGGGAAAATGCTTCCATCTTCTGACCCTACCCCATAGGCCAGACATATGCAGAATACAGGAGAGTGTTCCCACATGTAGTACACAACATGAGTACTAGCAAGAGATTCCTGCAACTCCCTTAGTGTTGATGTATGTCCCCTGGCAGCCTCCCTGACCAGGTCTTGACATGTGTCATCATTTTTGGAGGGACATCAGGTTCTTTTCAGCAGAATTGTTGACCCATATTCAATCCAGCTTTTGACAACTGTCCCCAAGGTTTTTCATGGTGTATGCAATACTGTGGTAATTTTGTTATACCCTACTCTTGACTGATACCTTTCAAATATGAGATACCTTTGCTGCTTTGTCAGCTGCCTGCAAGCCATGGCTGTTGCTGTTGTAGGCAACTGAGAAAATGACATGATTATCCCACAAGGAGAGCAGACTGTTATTTGGTGTTATTCAGAGTGCCTTTACTTGATGGCAGGTGTGCATCCAAGCAGACTGTATGATGTCAGTAAATCACAAGTTTCTGCAATAAAATATTATTTGAAGGGTGTGCACACATATGCATCCAACTTATTGTAATGTTTGTATACTCCATATTTGGTGCCCAACAGATTGATTGGTTTTGCAAGTGAATTGTTCATATCATAAGTCACATTACAGTCTGGAAAAAGTGTGGACCGACATATTGTGGTCTCAATTTGTATATATATATATATATATATATATATATATATATATATATATATATATATATATATATATATCAAACACCTGGCATCTTAACAGGGGTGTGTACCTTATATCCATTATATGACAGTAATGTTTCACACATGTCCCTACCTTAGGCTGTTTGTCTCCCCATTTTGTTGGTCTCTGTCCAGAAGTCTTGCACTGACAGGTCATGAGGTATGCTACAGGGATTTTAAATTCTCATCAGATAGGCCCCTGTGGTGACCACTGTGATGCAATGCAGTTAACCCTACCACAAGTGAACATGCACATAAAGCAATATGGCTATGAGTGACAGTTATGTGCATGGTACATTGTATGGCTTTCACATGCCTTGGGTATTGGCAAACCACAACAGAACAATTGCATACTCACCAGCTGCAGGCCACCATCCCACATGCAGACCGAAGGGACATAGGTAGTTGTGGGAGGGAAGTATTGTCAGCAGACCCTCATGTCGCATTGGTACAGGATGGATGCATTATGTCTGCACCTTTACAGTACAACCCTCAATACTACACAATTTGCTTATTTTCACCATAGATGTGCACATCTGTAAACTAGAAAACCCCATCCACAACTATTATCTGACCTGACACATGCACTTAGATACTCTACAATTACAAGTATGTTGCTACACTAGTCTAGTAATCTACACTGGGGCCTTACCTGCACACTCCTTGTCCATTGTCTGGGTGCCACCCACTGCCAGTATGTTGGGGGGGTCTGTCCTCTGATGTTGTACTGGGATGGGTGCCTAAAGGTACCCAAGGAGCTTCCTGGTGATTGTCAGTGGGGCTGTTTGGCCAGGCCCACACCTGTGGCTGTGCAGTCCCTGGCCATTACATCAGCCCTTTGCTATGAGGTCACCTTCACAATGCCAGACCTGCTGATATGTACATCTGTGCAGGCTGACAATGTTTACCCTGTGGACAAGGTTATCTCACAGTCTGGTACTCTCCTGCAGATGTTGCTGGCTCCAGCCAAACATTATGGCATGGTTCTGTAGTATGGCTTCTTTGATTATATTTGTCTCAGCTGCTGAAAAAGTTGACCTTTGGTGATGCGACATTGCAGCTGGAAGACATAAAAAGGGAGACACATCACTGAACCTCAAACATTTGACAACAGTATGTACAGAACCTGCACAACTACATTGCATAATAGTAGCCACAACTCACGACCGCACCATCCCCCCTGTAATGTATCAGCACTGTATCTGCTTGCATTGCACTGCTGGTTTTGGAGTGTCATATTCCCTCCAGTGAGGGCTTGTTGATTCCATAATCCTGTACTCCTCATTCATGTCTGTGTGGAAGGATGACATTGGCCATCTTCCATGTGGATGGGGTGTGGATGGTGCCAATGCTTGGTGTGACTACAGTGTGTAATGGAGCTGGGAGAACATGCCTGACTTCATGTAGGATGCAGACAGGGATGTTCTCAAGTCCCGTGGATACTTATGTTTGTTGCCTTTCAGTAGGCAATATGTACCTGCTCAGTGGTGATGAGGGGAGGGATGTGGGTGCTGTGCATATCCACCTATAGTGATGCTGAGCCAGGGGGTGGTGTTTGTCCTAAACCTATCTGCAGCAGATTGGCTATAGCTATGCTATGTGTGTATGTGGTCTGATTGGCCACCATTACAGGGTGGGTTGGCTTGTTGCCTCAGAGATTGCAGATATATGTGAAGATGGCCTTGTGATTGGTATTGGTGGATTTGTCCAATTTGTACTCATAGTTAGCCTTACAATGCTACACCTGTGGCCTTATATCCTTGATCAGACAAAGGCTGACAACGCCAAGTTTCTGTGTTCTCCTGATATGTTCTGTACAGCCAATACAGGGACCGAGCCTGTGGTTTGTGTATTGTTACACGAGTTCTTCAAATCATGAAACATAGTGAGGTATGTCAAAAAAAGCAATGGAGCTCTTCATTTCTCTGTTGCTATCTCTGCAGAGAAAAAAAATAAAACTGAGAACAGGAGATATGCACACAGACAAAAGTCTGGGCAACCGGACCTTTTTCCATTAGTATACTCTTGGATTTACAATGGGTACTCTGGTTGGCCTGGCCAATTGGCATACTTGTTTTTGTATGTTAATGCACAGTCATTGTATAATATAATATAATATAATATAATATTTACATACATATTATAATTTTACATTTACTTTCCATGACATTCCCCTGTGTGCTTTCAACAGGTACAAACAAGCAAAATCTGAGGATATTGCTAGTCAATGCTAATGCATTTACTCGAGCCACTTCTTAAAATGGAGAACATTGACATCTGTGCAGTGACAGAGACCTGGTTCAAGGCTCCAGAGAGCACCCATGTATTACCAGGCTATAATTCATACCACACCTTTCGGCCACCTAACCTGGACCAAAACACTAAAGGTGGAGGCATGCCCATATTCAGTAAGGATATCCACACCTTCAGACTAGTTGCTCATCATAATGTATCCAACATTATCCAATGCAACTAACTATGGGCAAGACCGCAATCCAAATTTTAACTTGCTACAGATTCTCCACCATGCCCCAGGATTACCACTCCTCATTTCTTGACACACTGGAAAATATTAGGGTACAACCCAACACCCAAATAATGGGTGATTTCAACTTCCCCACCATTAACTGGGAAAACTACTCATGTACTAACTTATTTGCTCAACGTTTTCTGGAATTCATAAATTCCAATGCCTTGGATCAAGTTAGCCACACCCCCACCAGGGGCAGCAATATCCCAGACCTGGTCATTACCAACATGGGCGACTGGTGTTCCACACCAGAGGTCAATTCCTCATTGGTCAGATCCGACCACAAGCTAATCACCCTAGAAATCCACATCCCGGCCCCAACCCCAATTAGGGAAACCACCATAAAAAAAATTCTCCATAGCCAACTTCTTAAGACAGACGTGGCAAACTGCACGACATCCAGGCAGATGGACAATAGAGGTATGACTGCTGAATCCTACACAAATGCAATTTACAAGCACTTACATGAGTGCATGGACCGTGCTATCCCTAACAGATCCAACATGCTATCTCTAAAAAAGGAAGCCAATCTGGTGGTCCCCTGCTATAAACAAACTCTACAACAGAAGGAAGAAACTGTTTCAGAAAAGAGTAAAATCCATGACTGGAGGAACTCTCTGGTCAGCCTCAGTAAGAAGCTGAGATCCTTCATAAAATCGTCCAAAGCTAGTTACGAAAACAAAATTGCCACTGATTCTGAAAACAACCACAAAGCATTCTATAGCTATGTCAAGAATCTCAATGGCAACACTCATACTGTTCTGAGTTACAACACAATGGCACTAAATATACAGAACCAACTGATATTGCCAACATCCTGGCAGATAGGTTAAGTGCTAACTTTACCCCCCCCCATCCCCTAAAGTGCCCATCTCTATTCTGGAAGAATGCAAAGTTCCTGTAATCACGGCTGCACAGGTAAAAAACACACTCGTCAAAGCCAAGAACACAGCATCCATGGGACCTGACAACATCCCAGGCTGTGTTCTACACAAACTACACAATGAACTAACACCCCACCTAAGCACCATGTTCAATCATAGCATCACCTCAGGCTTTGTGCCCACTGAATGATGCACAGTGATGGTTATCCCACTCCACAAAGGGGAAGCCATCACGGACCCCAGAAATTACCATCCCATTAGCCTAATGAGCCTGGTCTGCAAGGCCATGGAACATATCATCATGGAACTTATAAATAAAGACATTGGTAATCTCCACACTCTGGACCTCACCCAGTTTGGGTTTGTAAAAGGCAGATCATGTCTCCTAAACCAGATAGACTTCTTTGAAGCAGTCACCAAAGCGGTAGACGAGGGTAAGGTGGTTCACACAGCCTATCTAGATCTCGCCAAGGCTTTAGACACCTTCCCCCACTCTGGAATTATAGATAAACTCACTAAAATAGATATAAATCCCTATGTCACAAGATGGGTTGCCAACTGGCTCACTAACAGAACCCACACTGGGAAAGTAGCAGACTCCAAATCCGACTTCAGACCAGAGACAAGTGGAGTACCATAGGGTTCAGTCCTGGGTCCTCTCCTTTTTGGTATCTACTTTTCTGAAGTACAGGCTAACACAGAAGGTCTTTGGCTAATGAAGTTTGCAGATGATTGCAAACTGGAAGCCATAACTGAAACTGCTAATGATGTGGACATCCTATGAAAGGGGCTCACTGAGACAGATGCCTGGTGTCAAAGCCATGGCCTCAAGCTCAATGCCAAAATGTGCATTGTTACCCCCTTTGGAAAAGCTCTGTACCCATGAGCTACCACATAAGGGGTAGTCTATTTAACACCAAAAATGTGATAAGTAACCTTGGTAGACAGGTGGACAGTAGTCTCTACTTTGATAATCACATTGCCACAGTAGTCAGGAAATCCTTCTACGTGGCACACCTCATCACAAAAGGTTTCTCATCCTGGAAAAAAGAGTTCATTGTTCCCCTCTACTCATCACTCATTAGACCCATTATAGAGCATAATGCCCCTTTTGGTATGTACCTCACAATACATCTACAACAACTAGAAAGGCCACAGAAATACCTCACAAAGAGGATTACTGGCCTCAAACAGATGCCCTATGCAGATCATCTCAAAAAACTCCAGTTTTACTCCGTCGCATATCACCTACTCAGAGGCAATCTCTGCCTAACATACAAAGTTATGTCAAACCCAGAGCTGTTGGACATGCTCCACTTAAAGAAATCCCAATCCCTCCAAGCTACATGCTCTAGGGACCTAAAACTTGTCACCACAATAAACAGAACATGCTGGAGGGAAAGATTCCTGTCCCAGAGACTTCCCATACTCTGGAACAAACTACCTATCTATATCAAACAAAGCTCCTCATTAGCAATTTTCAAGAAACATCTTTATGATTGGATGGGAAATAGGAAATTCACCCCAGGGATCACCACTGTGGCTCTGCTCAACAGGGGCACAGGAAAATAATTTACTTGGGTGGCGAAAGCCAGGGTACCTTTTTGGCTAGGCTTTTATAGGCCTTAGGGCCAATAGTCTAGTACCTACCTATGAACCTATATTCTTGTGTGACTATACTGCATGGGGCATGTGTGTTTATATGGGGGTTTCACATTTTTTATACACTGACATCTCAGTTGTGGAACTGCTACACTACCCTGGTTGACATAAAAATTGTTGCTACCTAATTTAAGTTTACTAAAATAATGTTAGCACTACTTTTATATGGGAAAATAAGGTGCACGTCTTGGGACTCAAACCATGAATACCTATACATAAAGCTGCAATTCTAACCACTACACCATTTTAGCTTGGAAGTGTCATCTGTCTATTTTTATTTAGCTCCTATGGGATGTTTAAGCTATGCTATAGGGATGGCCATAATATACACACACACTTAGCTACACTTTAAAATTCCTTAGGGTATTACAAATAAGTATATATTATTATTATATTTTTGGGTTATATGGGTGTGTATTGTGGTGTTCTGACAACTACTTGGGATTGTATTTGTGAAATAATGGCATTGATTGGGCTTTCCAGCTTCTATGTGTGTTTCATGCTAATGCATGACATGTTCTCTATCAATGTTGTATGTTTGTGGGGCTGTGCTGGTGCTTTTTAACTGTTGCGTGATTTATCCCCTGTTGTGTGTGCATTTGCTCACATTTCCTGCTTTTGCACTTTAACAATACGGGGGGGGGTGTCACAGAAGCTATGACACACCTCCTGTTTTGCTTTACTCTTGCCATTTTAATTTCAGTGTCCACAGACCCTGAAATGATCAATTTTACATGTCAGTGTCCGCGGACACTGAAATACTGCTATAATATAAGCTCTAATATTATGCCAGTACAGCTTAGAAAATGCTGTATGGCACTTTCTGAGTGCAGGGGACGTGTTTAGTGTCTGTGCACTGCTCGGACCTGCCCAGTGCGCTCATACACGGATCATGTCTGTGTGGAGAATGCAGCAGTGTGCCTTCATTGATATGCAAGGTGTGCTGCTGTTCTACATGGTCATGACCCACTCGGTGCAGGAACAGCACTATTCCTGCATGGAGTTTCATGAATTCTGCGGTTTGTCTACAGCTCCAGCTTCACTTCTATTCCTGCTTTGGAACAGTTACTGGATCTTCTATCTGTCCAAACTACCATTATTTGTTTTCCTGATCCCTTCTGCTCCTCTGTTCACACCCCAGGACACTTGTCCTGTCAATTCTATTTACTTCTTCCTCAACATACATTTAGGGGACCATTATTTATTTATACTTCATACACATCTCCTACATTTTCTAAATTGTTCTATCTTTCTGAATCTACATTGCTTCATTTTTCTCAGTCCAGTTAGGCTTCTTAGTGCTGTAACGTCACAGCTTTTTATTTTTTGTTTATCCCTCGTCAGGACCCCCCCAATATTTTGTCATGTAACTCTTCATTGCCCCTACCAGCATTAATATTTGTGATCTTATACACTTAGTTATTGGGGCCTGTCTTTTACCTAACCCCATCAGGCATGACTCCAATTTGATTGTCAGGTTAACCTCCCACATGTCCTCCAATTTTTCTGTTGCATTGCCCTAAATCTTTTTTGCTCAATTAAATTCCCAAAACATGTACACCATTCCTGCCTTTTTCTCCTGACAGTTCTAGCCTCTGATGTCCTGCCCCTTTAGGTCCTTCATTTTTTTTTTCAATGTTTTGTGTGTGTTCTGCACCACCTGTTCAGTAACCTCCACTGCTGGCCCAATAAATGTGGCCATGGTTTCAGCGTGGCTACCATTCTAGACATTTCTTCCAGTCTTCCTCTATTGCCTCTCATCCTTCGATCGCTTTTAAACATACGTTTTACAATGCTGATGTATTTCTTTAATGCACTTACCAGTATGCATATTAGGATGAATCCTATCTTTTTAGTTATTTGTTTGTTTATTTTTGTTAACCAGGAGAGAGAACTGATCCAAAAGGACCTATTTCAGGACCTCATTAGGCATGAGAAAATAAATAAAGAGCAAACAGGTCATCATCATCTTGTTACACTCCCAGTCAGAGTATTTATTTTCTCACTCCACTTACTCATGCCTGTAGTTATTTTTCCTTTTATTTATTATAGTTTTCTTTCTTTGTTTTCCTGGTGGTATTCCAAACTGCAGGCCAGGTATTTCTCTGTCATTTTAAGCTTTCTCCATACTTGGATATTCTTTAGATTAATCCACACTGTCCTTCTCACATTACATTCCAGCCCTGTCTCTTTTTTAGATCCATCCATGTACTCCAATGACACTTCCTGTTTTTTTCTCTCAGTCTTCTGCTAGTAGGTTGCAGTCAACTGTGAACAGGTAATACCCCTACTTTTTCTCTTCCTTTTCTTTCTGGTCAGTCTTATAGATTTGCAGTTCATAGATTAGTACTAGGCTAACTGCCCTTGTGGGCCATTTTAAGCCTAGCCAATTACCCTATGTGAGAATCAAACCCTGCACCTTGTGTTTCTAAGATAACCACCTTAACCATTATGCCATCCTCCCATTTAGGCTAGCATCACTTTGTGTGCCAGCATCCAGGAGAAGGACAAATAACTGGGTAGAAAATGGACGTCGCTGCCATGTCCTCCTCCTTACCTTATATGTGACCGCTGCTTACTTGCTGCACTATTTTGTGTTTTTATACAGTCCTTTTATCCAACCTAGGAATCTTTCTTGAACTACTATACCATTCCTATCCACCCACTGGAAAGGTTGTTCTATGGAACATCAAGTTTTCTTTTTGTCAGAAAGCATGATTTTTGCCCTATGTAGGCCTTTCCTTCTCAATATTCTGTGAATCTTAGTATCTACAGCCAATACTTTACAGATGCTTTTCCCTGCTTGGTCTCCTGAACTAGTGTGCATGTCTGTCAGTTGCCATTAGTTTCGCTAAAATGTTTGTGACCGCATTACAAATGGATATTGACCTATGACCTATATGCTTCTAGAACAATAACCTCATTGTCTCCCTTGAACAAGAGGGTGCTCTTCAGCTTTTTATTGTCAACGTCAGCTGTTCAGATCTGGTAAATAAATATGCACGCTTGGTGCCCTTTGATTTCTTATTTGGCTGCTTTATATCATGCTACCAGGAGCTCATCTAATCCTAGTGCTTCTACTGTTTGGAGATTATTTACTGCTTTCTTTGCATCCTTTCCTTTGATTTGTTGTCCAAGCATTCCTGCATCCTTCTCAGTATTTTCTCTACCCACCTGAATTTATATCGTTGCCCATAAGTCATTCCTGATCTTCTTTGTTTCTCTTTTTCCTTATAGTTTCCATGGCAGCATCTTTCCAACTACTCTTTCTCTCTCTGCTCAATCTAAGTCATTTATTCAGATGATTTCTGCCAGTTTTGTTTTCTAGATTGAATATTCATCCTGCCAATCCCTTGTCTTTGGTTCTTTTTGGTCATTGAATCTGGATCCTTCTCATTTTTTTTCCTGCCCCCTTCAAATTATCTCCTCTATCAGGTTCCTCCCCTTTCTTGCATACATCCTCTTCTCACTGTAGCCTTTCTTCCACCCCATCATCCTATCCTGACTTTATATCTGTTTTCCATGTTCTTTTCCACTATCCTTTGCACACCCGTTCTTAGCTCTCCGTTCTGTTGTGTTCGCTGTTTGGTCTCATCCTATCGTTATTGCATATTGCCACTTCTCTTCATTTGCCCCTTATATCACTGAAGACATGGGAAATAACACAGTGTGCTCTTATTTCTATCTAGGCTCTTTACTTTATTACCTTTCCTGTTCAAGAACTTGCTCCATGTACTTCTTTTAGGCCACTTTATTCTAATGAAGGCAAATTCCTTGTTCTCTGTCTTCTTCCCTCCCAGTATTGATCGGCCATTCTTCTGCCATCTGTTTTGTCACTTCCTTCTGAATTACCATTTTCCGTTACGTCTGATTTCCCACCTTATGTGACTTTTCAATGAGCTTTACATGGAAGTCTCCTCATATTATAATATATCCATCTTGTCTTCCCTCTTTTTCTCACATCTGAAGAAAACTAGTACAAAATGTTTTCTCTTTGGGTCGCACAAGTTCCCTGTCTTCCATCTTCTCCTGTTTATGTTTCTTTTCTATAAGATCCACCTTCCTTCCACTTCTTATCTTGTCTCAGTCTCCATCTCCAGTCTAGTCCTGTCCACCTTCCCTTCTACTAATGTGGTCAAACTCTCCATTTTCATCCTGTCCACGTTCTCCTCTACTAATGTGGTCAAATTCTCCATTCTCATCCCGCCCACATTCCCCTCTACTAATGTGGTCAAACTCTCCATTCTCATCCTGTCCACATTCCCCTCTACTAAAGTGGTCCAACTTTCCATTCTAGTCCTGTCCACCTTCCCCTCTACTAATGTGGTCAAACTCTCCATTCTCATCCTGTCCACGTTCCTATTTACAAATGTGGTCAAACTCTCCATTCTCATCCTGTCCACCTTCCCCTCTACTAATGTGGTCAAACTCTCCATTCTCATCCTGTCCACGTTCCCCTCTACTAATGTGGTTAAACTTTCCATTCTAGTCCTGTCCACCTTCCCCACTACTAATGTAGTCAACCTCTAACCATCTGAATGTCTTTGACTCCAACTTCTCCTTGTCTTTTACTTTCAGCTTCTTTTCCCATAGTTGTATTTCATCAATCCTGTAACTCTGACAACTGTTTATTACTCTTTATTTCTTTACTGTGTTTGTCAGTTCTTATACTGTCTAGTTTATAATTTTAACTATATTTATCTATTTTACATTTGTTGACTGGGATAGTCCGACTGGATACTTGTCCATTTTCAGCGGAGTCCTGGGGTGAAAAGCTCCATACATACATACAGAAAAACTGTTACATTAAACAAGTTAAAGCACTGTTACAGATAGAATACATAGGATAAAATCATTCATTCTGTCATATATATATATATATATATATATATATATATATATATAAATCCAATTTGTTATAGAGTAACAATTAGGAAGCAATGTAGGGGTGGCCAAAAGACCTCTTTAGCACATGTTTATATTGCCAGAGTTAGTCAGGATTAGAGCAAGGACATAGCTATTGCCTGTTAAAGTACTGTTTTAGATTTTTATTTATTTAGGTTAGAATGGGTTCTGAAGTACATTCTGAAGTATATTCAACTAACACAGCTCTGCAAGTTTATATTTTGACTTCCAATGGCTGCATCCTGAGCCTTTTGACAAAATCCAGTTCTATATTCACAGTTTATACAAATGCTCATATTGGTAAGTGTTATCAAAGAAGTATCAATGGTAATCTCTTCAGCATAAATTAATTTTGATGGCAGTCACCTTCATTACAAGTTAGGTCTCAAAATGAATATTATAAGTCACAGTAAAACAGTAAATATTATTTTTGTAAGATTTTCTATTAACAAGTCAAGATGTCTGCTTTCTGAGAGCATTTTATTCATCCAGCTGTGAGGTTTCAAATAAGTCTAAGCAATTTTGTCCTTGTTGCACAGTTACTGAAGTATTTCGGGAAACATGGAAATTGTCACAATATAAATGAATAGTTGGTTAGAGTGGACAGGTGATTCGCTGTGGCGACCCCTAACCGGGAAAAGCCAAAAGAAGAAGAAGTTGGTTAGCAGGCTCACTAATAGTTGCTATATTTGTGGTTCAGGAGACCACTGAGGAGATTAACACAAGGTTACATAGTTGGCAAATGAAGGTTGATGGTTTCTTCCTGGACTACAAGAAGTAACATATTAACATTTTATACTCTTGTTACTCTGCACTAACTGCCAGACTGACTATATATGAACAACTTTTAATATCCCTTTAACTGCATGAGACAGAAGTCAACCATCTGTGTTGTTCTATTAACTGTTTTACAAGCTTTAAGATGATATATTTTGGCTGCTTGTATGTAACATGGTTTTGGAATTATTAATATAAATATAAATTGGATATACTAGGCACCTACAGGCATCACTAGGGTGACCTAGGAGAAAAAGCTGAAGACATCAATGGGGTTTAATAAGTGAAAACTTCCCTTTGGTATGTGGCAAGAAGCCTCATTACCTCCTGTCTTCGTTCTCGTCCATAAGCCATCTCCTTGCTTGACTGCATACCTAATTTTTGTCTTTCTAGTTCTTTTTTTGAGATTTTCCTGTCACGTGTGCCTCAGAAAAATCTTCCTTATCAGCCATTTGCTTAGTTAGCATGTATACTTCTGCACTGAATCCATTTGTCTGTTTCAAGTTATTTCTCTGGTTGTTGGGGAAAGAAATAGCCATTGGACTTACATTACTGTGTTCATCATGTGATTAATCCATGTCCTAACCTTTCCTACTCCTGGGGTCTTTCTCTTTCCTTTATACGCATCTCTCTCATTTCCATACCTTCTTGACTGTTCCTTTCTTTTGTCTGCATGAGCTATGAGATCAACTTGCCCCTGTTAAGGGCATTTCACCCTACCTGACACAATAGTTTCTCATCCTATTAACTTTACCCTTCTTTTTCCCCATGCTTGGGCAGTTTTATTCTTGTTTCTTACTTTATCCTCCTCCTCCCCATTGAGTTGCACTTCTTTTATATATTTCCAGTATGAGCAACTCATTTCTGTCCCTAGTTCTTTAAACTTTCATCTGGCAAACTTCTCCCCACCTCCATCTCCCATTAGTACAGTTCTCTCGCTCTCCTCCCTCCCTGCTTTTATTCCCACCTACACGTTAAACAAACTGTTACATACATTTTTCAGTAGAATAAAATAAATGGAAGAAAAGCAGTTTGATGTGCAAAGACTCTGAATTATATAAAGGAAAACTGCACCCCCCAAAAAAGTGTTTTCAACTTATCTTTAACTTTCCTGCATTACTAATGTCAAAGTAAGTGGTAATTATTTTTTTTCTCTTTTGTCTATGGCCTGAAAAGGGTTTGCCATGCTGCATGATTTTGTTTTACAATCAAGGCCTTTTCCTCCCTGATGTCATCTTATAGGAAAGAGAGGCAATCATGGAATGAGTGGAACATTTTCTGTGGATATCTCTCTTCACCATCTTATAACAGTGCAGTGATTGCTTACTTTTGATTGTCGACATCAGTCTGTCACTTTCATTATGTGCCTGCCTTTGAATTTCATAATGGCCATCTTTGTCATAACATGTTAAAGAACATGTGAATGTCAGGACTGAAAAAGTAGTTGAGTTAGTTGTTCTTATTTCAGCCAATAACTATAGTTCAGTGTTCAAATGTGAAAAATCTGTCCCCTCCGATCAGTAGCTGGCTTGTGTTGCACTTGTTTTCTAGCACTGTAATTAAAATTAGTGTTGCTTATCTTTCCCTCAAGTGCTTGACTTGCCTCAACTAAATACTGTACATAATCAAAAATACTGTATGCAAACAAGCGCCATAAGAAGGTAACATGCTGCTACAAAAAATTTAATGTAGAGAAAAATGCAAAATCAAATATTGACAGAAAATCAGGAGAGTAAGATGAGGACAGTTTCCTTCTTTGTGCTACTATTAGTGTTTGGTTAGAAAGAAAGGCAAATAATTTGTGATAAGAAAAAAAAAATATATAGGTGGAGTTTTCTTGTTTGTTTGCATCTAAAAACTAAGCTTGAAACCCTTGCTTTGTTCAGACTCACAAATGAAGCTCCAGGCAACACTTTATAGTTGAAGAAGTATCAATCTGGTTTCTGTAACTCATAAGGCACAATTAAATAACCATATTTGATGACCAAACCTAATTACTCTGTCCCTCCTAGCCCAAGACATAATTCAACAAACATAGAAAAGAAAATGCAAGGTTTCATAAAAAAAGGAAAACAGAAGACCTGGCATAAAACAAATGGTATAATTATTAAATAATTATTTTACTGTAAGTGGCACTTTTACTCTTTGATTACAAGGAAGGAAAATCTATTTTGGGAAAGAAAAAGTTGATATTTGGGTGGATATCTCCTTTAAATAGCAGAAACAATCCTTGTTGTCTGTACCTCTGCACTTTACAAGGGAAACACAATCAAAATATTGCTCATTTTTTCTCACTGTTATTCATAGGTTCATAGGTTCATAGGTTGGTACTAGGCTATCGGCCCTAGGGCCTATACAATCCTAGCCATAACATTTCCCTGGATATTTCTTCCCACAATATTTACCTTCCTGGACCCCTGTCTAGCAGGGTGACTGACGTGATCCCCAGGGTAAATTTCCTATCTTCCATCCAATCCAATGGTAAATTTCCTATCTTCCATCCAATCGTCAAGGCTTCTTTTGAAGAGGGCCAAGGAGGCGCTCTGCTTGACATGTATGGGTAGTCTCTTCCAGAGTATGGGGAGTCTCTGGGTGAGGAACCGACCCCTCCAGCATGTTTTGTTCATTGTGATGACAAGGTTTAGATCTCTGGAGCATGTGGCTCTGAGGGATTGGGATTTCTTTAAGTGGAGCATGTCCAACAGCTCAGGGTTTGACATGGCCTTGTATGTTAAGCAGAGATCACCTCTGAGTAGATGATATGCCACAGAGTATAGTTGGAGTTTTTTTAGATGGTCAGCATAGGGCATCTGCTTTAAGCCTGGGATTCTTTTAGTGAGGTATTTTTCCGCCTTTCCAGCTGTTGCAGATGTCTTGTGAGGTACATACCAAATGGGGTATTGTACTCTATAATGGGTCTAATGAGGGATGAGTACAGTGGGACAATGACCTCTTTTTTTCTGGTTGAAAAGCCCTTAGTGATGAGGTGTGCCACATAGAAGTATTTTCTGACTGTTGTGGCGATGTGGTTATCGAAGGTGAGACCACTGTCCACCTGTATCCCTAAGTCTGTCATCACACTTTCTGTGTTTAGTGTACTGCCACCTATGTGGTAATTAATGGGTACATGTTTTTACACAAAAGGGATAACTATACATTTCTTGGCATTAATCTTGAGCCCATGGCTCTGGCACCAAGCATCTGTTTCTGTAAGGCCCTTTTGTAGAGTATCCACATCATTTGGGGATTCAATAATGGCTCCCAGTTTGCAGTCATCTGCGAACTTTGTTAGCCAGAGTCCCTTAGTGTTGGCTTGTACTTCACAGAAGTAGATGCCAAACAAGAGCGGTCCCAGGACTGAACCCTGAGGTACTCCACTTGTCACTTGTCTGGAGCTGGATTTGGAGTCGGCTACTTTTACAGTCTGGGTTCTGTCAGTAAGCCAGTTGGCAATCCATTGAGTGATGTAGGGATTTATGCCCAGATTAGTAAGTTTATCTATGATTCCAGAGTGAGGGATGGTATCGAAGGCCCACCTTACCCTTGTCCACAGCTCTGGAGACTGATTTGCATTACATTCTTATTTCAATAAATCTCTCTCTCCTCTCAGAAATCCATACAGCAATAAACTTCAGTCCATTGTTTTTTTTTTTTAAGTTTTGCACTGCGTTGCATTATGTTTCATTTCTTGCATTTGCAGCACTCTGACTTTTCCAAGTACCACTTGTTTCTGGTAGATTTTAAGGGAGCCTGCTAAGCCTACAAGTGTCAGTTCTCTGAATTCAAATTGTACATTTGTAATTTCATTGAAAGCCTTGATTCACTGAGACCACATTTACACTTTCTCCCCAGTGGTGTGATCATAGAGTTGATGTATATAAGTTCAGTGGATGTGTGCATGTGTGGGGGGGCAGGGATACTGCCTATATAAGTTACAGGGATGTGGGGGGCAGGGGTACTGCTTATATAAGTTATAGGGATGTGGGGTTCAGCGGTACTGCCTATATGAGTCACGGGATGTGGTGGGGCAGGAGTACTGCCTATATAAGTTACGGGGATATGGGGGTGCAGGGGTACTGCCCCCAGCAAATAAAACTTCCTTTTTTTTTACAAAGCAGCACAGCTTGCCTTTTGATTGTAGCTGTGCTTGGTACTAGCGAAGCACAATCTTTCTGTTTGGGAGCTATGGAACTTTGTTTTATTTGTCTTATTAAGTCTGTTTCACAAAGTGAAACTAATTGAAAGATTAATGGAATCTTATTTTCCTGGCCAGACTAGTTGATCAGTGTAACTTTGTAACACTTCAGCCTTCTATTCTTGCTATGCTGTTTACTGATATGGGTATAAAAATATATATTCATGTTCAGAGAAATTACATTCCACAAAAAAGTTAAAACACAGTATCCGGCATTTCCATGTATTGGTAGTGAATACTTCATATCAGGCTGTGGGCCTACCACCCTGCTTTATCTATACAGCTCTCCACCGTGCCATTCTCCTTATCTGGGATCTCCTCTTCTCTCTCCTCATTCTTTGGGATCTGCTCTTCTCTCTCCCCATTCTTTGGGATCTGCTCTTCTCTCTCCCCATTCTTTGGGATCTGCCCTTCTCTCTCCCCATTCTTCCCAGTGCTGTTGGGTATTTCTCTTCCTTGGAGTGGTCATTTTCTGGTTTCCATTTGCAGACTGCTGGCTCCTTATAGCTCCCATCTTTCATGATCAGACTTTCCCTTCAGTTGCCTCAACTGTTCCTTGTTCATTTGTTCTATCTCCACTTCTGCTCCTGATTATGAATTAACATTTTTCCTTTCTTTTGGCACTCCATTTGGTCCTCTAGTGGATCTCTGAAGAGGGGTTCTCTGCTTCTCCTTTTGTAGTTCCCTTAATATGATTTAATTGTATCTTCCATTTTGGAGGAGCATGCTCCCTTATCTTGGCTTAGATCCCTTGACCTCTCATCTGCTGGAGGTTTGTCCTTATGGGTTCATTTTAGTGTATCAGTTTCCTTTTGGAGCCTGAGTGATCTGTGAGGGATTAAGTCTGTATCTAACAGCTTGCACTTCAGGGTTAAGGGTTCAGTTTCCATTGTTTTGTTTTCCTGTTCAGGGCTCATGTTATTCCAATGTCTCTTGTCACTTACTATGTTTTATGCAGAATCTGTTATACTGCAGACAACCCTCTCTGTACTTTTCTTGCTACAAGTACACTTAGATACTTAATATAAATTTAGAAACCCATTGCAGTCAGATTGTTTCTGCATTCATTTTTTTTTTCTTTTTGAAACTGAGCATTTGAATAATCTTGGACCAGCTTGATCATCTTTCTTCTGTTCTGACTCTTCTCTTTCTGTGTCTCAACACCCATTTTTTTTTTGTATCTGAAGCTGCAGAGGTTGCATAGCATGTGTCTGGGTGGCTAATCCTTGATGCTACCTTATCCTTACCCTGTCTGTTCTCTCAGTTGCCCCATCCAGCTGTTTTGGGACTTCCAAGGGTTTCACTTGTGATCTTCTATAACATATTTTCAGGCTAATTTCTCATAATATTCCTTCTTTCTCCATTTTTCAGGTCATGTAGCTTTTTTTTTTGTTTTTGTAATCAGTTTCATTTTGTTTATTTTATATACATTCAGCTACATGTCATTCAGTGACCTTCAGTTTAGCCTTGTTTACTGGTGCTTTACCATCTACACTTTTTAATGTTGACTGATGACCTTTCACTGCTTGTTTGAGGAATGTCATGCTGTTCTTCCATACTTTGGGAGCTTGGCTTGCTTGTGTTACTTTTGTATCTTTTGGATTTTTGTATTACTTTCCTTTGCTTCTCTCGGAGGCTTCATTAGAGCTCCCATATCAGGCAACCATACTAATGAAGTTCCACCCAGCTGTCCCAAAAGCTACAGCTTTTTGACCACTGAAGGGTACATCTTTTTCTTTATTTGGATTTTTTTTTCATTTTGCTTTGTTATTGGAGATCTGATAGGTTGGTTAATTTGAGTTATGTGTTAAGCACATTATATTATTAAAAAGTGATAATGCATGGAGGTACTTGAGGTCATGTTACTACTAATGTGGTGATTTAATGCTGAGTTTTGTCATGATTATATAGAGTGAGTGGAAAAGTACGGGCCTGTTTGAAGAATGACTCCTTTTGACAGAAATGTTCTGCATTCTTCTCTGCAGTGAAGCTGATTTTTGTGGTTTCAGTTGACTCTTTGTAGGCTGTTGATCATGTATCTATTTATCTGGTTTCAGACATTTAGCTGAACTTTGAAAAACTGCACTATAATCAGTCAAAAAGACCTTTGTCATGAACATAGGTGGGGTGAAAATAATGAAGTTATTCTGTGGTTTATTATGCTTCCAAAAAAGGCAGCAATACCTACTGAGACTCATTTTCCAATTATACACCCCGAGGTTCTGCTCTCTGCCTGTTATTTCTCTCACTTTTCAAAAATAACCTTCTTTAGCATATACTGCAAATCAGGTGCATCTTATGTGCATTTAACTCTTAACCTTCATCTAGAATAGGGGCAAAGCCAAACATAATCAGGAACAAAAGATTTAAATCAGAGACATATATTAAATACCAGTACTAGTGACTTAAAAAGCTGCCAGAATATGATAAATTACATTTTCATGTATTTTCTTAAGTAAAAGAAGGCTGTGGCTTTAATGATTACTATCATTTATTGGCTGCACCCCACTATGTTTTTGTAAAGAATCAGAAGTTTTACGAGGGAGAAAACAGAATTTTGAGTCAAGTCAGGGGTGTGTCAGAAAATCAGGTAAACTTGAAAAGTATGTATATGCAGATAACATTGTAATTACAAGGGCCTATGAAACTTTACATATCTTAAAGCTTTTCACTGACTACATCTCTGATTGGAATTGGGAACATTTATTGTGATGGATCTGTGTACCACACAAGGACTAGCCTTGGCACAAATGTGTGTTATCATTGACCCTACAAGCACCCCAGCCTTTTGCAATGCAACAAAAGTACCTCGATTTAATACTTGACCACAGTTTTTTTCCATGATTATAGCAAATACACAAAGAAGTATTAACTCAGCTTAAAGTCTCTTACAAAATAGTTGATGTACTAACTTTGGAAGCCATCAGATAAGCTATAACATTTTATGTACTGTTGAGACTAGAGGATACACTGAAAATTATTACCTCTTTATCTCCATCAAAATGTAATAATATTCAATAAAACCTCAGAATGTCAGGCGTATATCAAATTGCTGGTACAAAAGCCTGTGTTGAAAATGTTTTTGCAAAGTGCTTAAAATGCAACCACAGCATGCCCCACTAGAATAGAACAGAAATGTACCTGGTCTATTCTAACTGTTTAGATGTATATATATTTAACAGTAGAAACTGGAATACAGAAGGTTAACTTCAGAAAAATAGCTGAAATTAAATTACTTTATGGCCACACAATAAAAAGATGTTATATTTCAGTTTCAATGCAGCAGGAGGCATAATGTCTTTACTAGAGAAGTTTTCTGTATTGTCTTTGAAGTGTTTTATTGTTTTATGACTTCCAGGATTTGTATAGATCTGAAGAAAAGCCATTGTCTAGGTATTTTCACAGGTGAATCCTAAATATTGCTAGCTTTCAGCAGTGGGGGTTTTACCTGGGATAGACTCAGATGACAAGAAATTATGTCATTCTGCAAGATATCCCAGCAGTAATATTTGAGATATTAATTTAAAAACTTTCTGAGACAGAGATAGCAGTCTATATTCTGCCCTTCACCTGTCAACATCAGCTAGAGGATCTATTCACCACACATCTGCCTTGCTGGTCTAATTAAGTAAGTGTACTAAGTTATAGTAATTCTCTTAGATATAGTCAGGAATATAGCAAAGCTTAGTTTCAATAGTTTTCTTTATTTATTTGAGACTGTCCTCCAGTGTTGTTTTAAATAATTCCTGTGATTTGGAATGCTGTAAATATATACTGAGTATTTTCTTGTTCTTTTAATATTTATTATTAAATATATTTAAACCTTTTCATTGTGGCTGATCTGTCTAGAGATATTTAAGTTCTAAGAGTACTTGCATACTTATTTGGAGATACTGTGGGCCACTCCTAATAGCCTTGCTCTTGGTCAAACTACCATTTGCATTGATAGTAACATTACACAGTAAGATTTGACACCCTTTATTAAGAGCCTTAAAGTAGTTGATAAAGAGGTGACTGGTGGCAGTAATAACTACCTTATAGTCTGGGCAGAAGGTGGGATACCTAGTAAATATGTGCAAGCCTTTTCCAGGTGTGCGAGTGTGTGTAAAATAAATCTCCAAGAGCGTGTGTGTCAGCAACTTGGGCAGGGATACAAAGCATTGGTTGGACAGAGTGAATGTTGGAGGTCTTGGCTTGGTCACTCAGCTGAGATCTCAACTCTATAGCTGTGCCAGTGGGGAGTCTTACTGGGGATCTGGAGAAGGAGGGAGATACCAGCCCTGGACTGACTGTGATCTCTGTGTGTTCTTAAGGGAAATTGCACTTGATGCAGAGAGCTGCATATGGAAATACTGTCTATATACCTGTCATCCCAATGTACATCCCCACTGTTGCCACTGGTAAGAATTGAAGTTCCTTGATTACTGGTCCAGTGCTGTGGCATCACATTTATTGGCTGGCTTTGTTGGGATCATCACACATATTGGGATTTAGTGGTGTAGATACTGAACTCCTGTAGCCTGGTAAACAGTGGTCACTGAAGAAGGTGTTTGTGCTCTCAATCAGCCACATGGTGAACATTCAGAGTTTCATGTCACAATAGTCTTATTTGTTTTTTGTTAACTTAGTTAGCCAGGGAGAGCAAGCAAGGATGTTAGCAGAGGAGAATGGCAACCTGACAAGGGGCCATTTTGCTGAGATGTGCCAGGCCAAAGGACTGGTGCATGCCAACCTGACTAAAGCTGAAATTATTGCAGCCTTAGTCACAGCTGCATCACAGACCAGCAACCAGGAGGACAACCAGACTGGCCTTGGGGATGTACAGCTCTCAGAAAATGGACAGTTCAACCTTTCCACAGTGGGCTTAAAATATCTGTCTGGTTTAAAGAGACTTAAACTGGAAGCCACATGTTTGTAAATAGAATCAGCAGAGATACTGTGGCATTTGGAGGTCAAAGCAGAATCAGCAGAGTGACTGAGATGTCTGGAAGCCAAAGAAAATTAGAGTCAGAGGCAACAAGAAAAGGAGATGCTGACTCTTCTCCAAGGTCATAGAAGTAATGAGGAAGGGAGTAACTGAACCCCAGAAGTAACAAAGGTCAGTACATTTCTTCCACAATTTACAGAGGGGGATAATTTTGATAGTTTCATTCATATGTTTGAGAAGGTATGTAAACAGTATAATGTTGACCAAGGGCTCTGGGTACAGTTCCTGACTCCCTTACTCCATGGTAAAGCTCTAACTGCTATTTCTTAATTGTCCGATACTGATTGCTTAAATTATAATACTGTTAAAAACTGTTTATTGAAGTGTTTTAAGTTAACACCTGAAGCTCAAAGAAAAAAGTTTCATGAGCATAAACACAAGGCCGATGAAAGTGTGTGTGAATATATTGCTGAGTTAAGCACTTATTTTCATAGATGGGTTAGTGGGTATCAGGTCACCAGTTTTGAAGGGCTGGCAGACTTTTGTTGAGAGAACAAACCCTTAACACTTTGCCTCAGGACATGAGAATCTGGTTTGCTGATAGGGAATGAAGGGCTGCAGAGCAGTTGGGGAAAAAGGGACACCTATACCTAGCAAACAGGGCATCACTGTACAGGAAAGCGATACCCAGTGCTGCTCATGAATCGAAGGGAACCCATGGTGGGCAGCCTAAACTGCCCCAGCAGAGTATGCCAGTAACAGGGGAAGCCATTAGTTCAGGTACATGGCCAGGATTCAGTAACAGTATTATAATTTACGCAATCAATATCAGACAATTTAGAAATAGCATTTACAGCTTTACCATGGAGTAAGGTAGAAAAACATATGTCACCTGGTGGATAGCTAACTGGCTCACAGACAGGACCCAGGAAGTTAGAATTGGGGAGTCCAGCTCTACAAAGAGGCCAGTCACAAGTGGGGTCCCTCAGGGATCAGTCCTTGGACCATTCCTTTTTGGGATTTACTTCTCAGAAGTCAAGGTCAATGTCAGTGGTCCCTGACTGACTAAATTTGCAGATGATTGCAAATTAGGAGACGTCATTGAATCTCACACTGGCATACATGTTCTCCAGGAGGGGCTGACACAGACAAACAACTGGTGTCAAAGTCATGGATTAAACCTAAATACCAAGAAATGCGTAATAGTATCCTTTGGGAAGTCATCCATCCCTGGTAACTATCATAGTGACAACACACTTCTTAGAGTTGACCCTGTAGTCAGGGACTTAGGGACACACATAGATAGTAATCTAGGCTTTGATCATCACGTGCCCACATTGGTGAGGAAATCATTCTATGTTGCACAACTTATAAACAAAGGTATGGCATTGAAGTCCAAGGAAGTCATTGTTCCACTGTATTCAGCATTCATTAGACCTTTCATTGAGTAAAATGCCCCCTTTGGTATGTACCTAACCAGGCATATCCAACAACTGGAATGTCCACAGAGGTTCCTCACTAAAAGAATGCAGGGCATAAGTAATATGTCCTATGCAGGCTGCCTCAAGGCCCTAACCCTGTATTCTGTCTTCTACAGGCTTTCAAGAGGAGATCTATGTCTGGCGTACAGGCCATTGTCAGACCCCACTCTGATGGACCTCATGCATATAAAACAAATGGTACCAGAATTACCCATTCTAAAGACTTAAACCTTGCCTGTGATATAAATAGGACCTGCTGTAGTGATAGGTATGTATCCCAGAGACTGCCTCGTCTATGGAACAGGCTCCCCATTCATGTGAAGCAGAGTTCCTCCCTAATCCAATTCAAGTGCAACTTGGAATATTGGATGGGAAACCAGAAATTCATCCTTGGATTGGCACCTATATCTCTGATGCAGACAGGTAACCTTTAAATGTTTCATCTCCCAGGCCTGTGCCTACACTTATCAAGGGTATCAGAACTTGTCAAAGATTTGGGATACATGTCTAGGCTTTAAAAGGCCCTTGTGGTTGTTAATCTAATTAACCACCTATGAATCTATAAGCCTATCAAGGGTTAAATGTGAAGCCTGCAATGGTTAAAGAGGAGCACTACTTGTTTGGGAAGTCTACACCATTCAGATCTTTAGGAGGGACCCTATTCCAAATACCTTTGGCTAGAGTTCATCTTGACTGGGAAGGTGGAAAAGGAAGCTAACAAGTAGGTGTGTTTGAGGATATCCTTGCAGATGTCCTGATAGGGAATGATTTTGATAATGTAGTACCTTGTGTGCATGCAGTTACATGCAGTCAGCCTTGGAGGCAAGCATGTGCGTCTGGTAGCCAGGGGGGACCCCAACAGACTGCACACTTGAAGCCAGGACTGGTGTGGTGGTTACTTCAGAGAAGGAGCTACCCTGTAGCAATGAGACTGAAAGTGAGCCACAGCTGCTCATTGGTATTGATGTTCCCTTGGACAGAGTGACTGTAAGGACAGAGGTGAGTAGTAGTACCCAGGTTGACAGTGAGGCACCACTGTCAGACAATAGCAGACTTTCTGTGGAAGGGGAGCTGGGAAGGGTTACTAAGAGAGAGTTGAAACAGACTCAGTTCTCAAACCCTACATTATAAGGCCTGAGGGAGGTAGCCAGTGAGGCACCTGATTGTCAAGGAAAAGGGGAATCTGTATACTGGGACAAAGGGTTACTATATGGAGAGTGGACCCCTGAGGGAGGTCTAGAGGTTGAGAGAATACAGCAATTGGTCTTGCCCTGAGCCTACTGTCTGGTACTTCTAGCCATAGCCCATGGCATTCCCTTTGCAGGTCATATGGGCATAAAGTATACAAAGGGACATATTATGCAGCATTTTTATTGGCCTAGATTTCCAGAGATGTAACAGGGTACTGCAGGACTTGTGAACAGTACCAAAAAGTAGACAGGGTAGGAGACAAGGTGCCTTTGTCTTTGTCTGTGATTGAGGAACCATTTTAGAGGGTATCTATGGGTATTGTGGGGCCTCTGAGTACCCCAAGTTCTACAGGGGAAAAGAATATCCTAGTGGTAGTAAATTATGCTACGAGATACCCTGAAACAGTGGCCCTATCCTCCATTGAGGCAGAAAAGGTGGCAAATGCTTTGTTAGAGATTTTCAGTTGGTGGGTTTCCCAAAAGAAATACTGACTGACAGAGGTGCCAATTTCATGTCAGACCTGCTGGATTGTCTCTGGGACCACTGTGGGGTGAAGAACCTAAAGACCACCCCTACGACCCCCAGACTAATGGTCTTGTTGAGAGCTTAAACTATACATTAAAGACCATGCTACATGAATTTGCAGACCAGTTTAAGAGGGAGTGGGACAAATATTTGCCACATCTGTTGTTTGCTTACAGAGAGCTGACCCAGGAATCCACAAGTTTTTCACATTTTGAGTTGCTGTATGGTTATAGAGCAAATGAACCTCTACATTTGATTCAAGATGAGTGGGGGGGAGGGTGAATCCCACAAGGAGTCTGTTGTGGCATATGTCCTAAACCTCAGGACAAGGCTCAGGGAACTCATAGGCTTGGTCCAGGAGAACCTGGCAGAAGGCCAACAGCAGAAAAGGATCTGGTGTGACAGAAATACTTGAGCTAGAAAGTATGCTGTGGGGCAGCAGGTTATGGTTCTCATTCCTGATAGACACAACAAGTTGCAGGCAGCTTGGAAGGTATCCTTCAAAGTGGTAAGGAAGGTTAGTGCTGTGAACTGCATGATAGATGTGCTAGGCAGGAGGAAGGGGAACAAACTGTACCATGTTAACACATACAACCTTATCGTGATAGGGAGGACCTGGTGCTAAGTATTTGCAGTGGAAGGCAGGAGTAGTCTGAAAGAGATCTATGGCTACAGGCAGCCAGCCAGCAAAATCCCAAGTTACTATGGGGGAGCCGAGGGTTGCAGGTAAATTATAGGACAGTGCAGCACTGTACTGGGGTCAGCAATGACAAGACAGCTGGAATTTGAAGACTGGAAATGGGGTACGTTATTCCCAGATAAGCTCATCAGTCTCAAGCAACGTTTCTCAAGGGTCACTTAAAAAACTAGCTTGATTCTTTGAGGGGGGGGGGATGTCACAAAAGAAGATACTGCCAGCCCAGCTATCTGGAATTTTGTAAATAATTATATGCCATTTGTGAATATCAACATGATTCATATAAGATATTTGTGTTACAATTGTATTAGAACTGTATGTCAAGTGTATATCAAACAGCTGGTACAAATGTGTGTGCTGAAAATGTTTTTGCAAAGTGCTTAAACTGTAACCACAGCATGCTCTACCGGAATAGAACAGAAATGTACCTACACTATTGTAACTGTGTAGATGTATATATTTTAACAGTGAGAAACTGGAATACAGAAGGTTAACTTCAGAAAAATAGCTGAAATTAAATTACTTTATGGCCATACAATAAGAAGATGCTATCTTTCAGTTTTGTTGCAGCAGGAGACATAATGGCTGTGCTAGAGAAGCTTTCTGTATCATCTTAGAAGTGTTTTATTGTTTTATATCTTCCAGGATCTGCATAAATCAGAGTAAAAGTCCTTATCTATGTATTTTCACAGGTGGATGCTAAATACTGCTAACTTTCAGCAGTGAGGGGGGGGGTTACCTGGGATAGAGTCAGATGACAAGAAATAATGTAATTCTGCACGCTATCCCAGCAGTAATATTTGAGATATTAATTTAAGAACGCTCTGAGAGAGAGATAGCAGTCTGTATTCTGTCTTTTACCTGGCATCATTTAGAGAATCAATTCACCACATACCTGAATTGCTGTTCTAATTAATTAAGTGTGCTAGGGTATAATAATTCTCTCAGGAATATAGAAAAGCTTAGTTTAGATATTTTTCTTTATTTACTTGAGATTGTCCTGCAGTGTTGTTTTAATTACTTCCTGTGATTTTGAACTCTACTGTCACAGTAAATGTATACTGAGCATTTTCTTGTTCTTTTAATATTTATTATTAAATATATTTAAACCTTTCATTGTGGCTGATCTGTCTAGAGATATTTAAGCTCTAAGTGTACTTGCATATTTATTTGGTGATGCTATGGGCCACTCTTAATAGCCTTACTCTTGTTCAAACTACCATTTGTATTGACAGTAACATTACACAGTAAGATTGTACACCCATTGTTAGGGGCCTTAAAGTAGCTGATAAAAAGGTGGCTGGTGGCAGTAATAACTACCTTATAGTCTGGGAAGAAGGGGACATAGCTATTACACCTGTGCCAGCCTTTACCAGGTGTGTGTGTGTGTGTGTGTGTGTGTGTGTGTGTGTGTGTGTGTGTGTGTGTGTGTGTGTGTGTGTGTGTGTGTGTGTGTGTGTGTCTGTGTGTGTGTGTGTAAAACAAATCTCCATGAGTGTGTGTGTCAGCTACTTGGGCAGGGACAAGTGTCAGCTACTTAGGCAGGGACTCAAAGCTCTGGTTGTACAGAGAGTGTTGGAGGTCTTGGTTTAGCCACTCAGCTGATATCTCAATTCTATAGCTGCTGCCAGTGGGGAGTCTTACTGGGGATCTGGAGAAAGAGGGAGAAACCAGCCCTGGACTGACTGTGGGCTCTGTGTGCTCTTCATGGAATTTGCACTTGATGCAGAGAGCTGCATCAGGAAATATTGTGTGTAGATGTCACCCTCCCAATGTACGTCCCCCACTGTTGCATACAGGAGACTTCCCTGTACTCGTGAAATGGGTACACCGGTCATTGTTTTCAAAGTCTAATTTCTGAAGTCCTGGTAAAGGTTCATAAATAAATCTAAGGCATCTACAAGCTGACATGATTTTGTCAACATGGCAGACAAATGGTCAGCATGGGATATCTAGCGCAGGAGTTATTAAAGAGTGTTCATAAAAAGATATAAAAAGGGGCATATTTCAATGTTTGCATTAGTAATGTAAAAATAGACTGTGATACTGCCATGTTGGGTGGTGTATTCAGCTATGGGGTGTTACTATAAATCACATTAAAACATGGTGGGTAATGTGAAGACATTCTGAGATATAAATGCTCTTTTGGTAAAGCAATTACTATTACCTATACTTTCATGCCTACACTTCAAAATATGTAAAACTCATAACATCTAAAATCAAAACATCGAGACCACAACATCTAAAACCTAAAACATCTAAAACCCATAACATTGAATCTCATAACACAACTTTGCATCACAACATCGAACACCACAAATCACATGAAAATAACACCCTGTCCACCTATAACAACACCAAACTAACAAACACACTTTTTACTATGTTTCTGCAGGGCAAGCCCTGCACCCCCCTGTAAATTAAATATACCAACTCCGAGATTGCACTACTGTGGGAAAATGTTAATTTCCTTATCCCACTGTATAGCGATCACCATAAAGAATATGCACATAATGTCTAAATCACTTACCTGTATGGCCTAAAATCCACATACAGAGTGACAAAATAGACACTATATAAATAGTATAAATTCCTACACTATATATATAAAAAGTATATAAATAAAAATTACAACATCTCATACTGATACCACAAGAATAACAGATTAAACTATGATATTTACATGTTTCATGATACAGTATTCCATATTATACATTTTTCGATGCTGTGAGTTTTAAATGTTTTGGGATTTAGATGTTGCAGTCTCGATGTTTTGAATTTAGATGTTATGAGTTTTAAATGTTTTGAAGTGTAACCATTTTCACATCTGCGTTAATTTCGTAAAAGTTGTATGACCTACATGTAAACAAACGGTGCCATTTTATGCTAAACATAAAGGCTGACAATATTGTCACGTTCACTTGCCAGCACAAATGGTTTTGAAGATTAATATGGTTTAGAAATGCTGTGAAATTATTATATGAATAATTTGTATAGATTAGGTAATATAACAAAACAGCAGTATGGTATCCCTGTTGTCAGACATCATTGGGAAGCTTGAAGAGGTAAAAATAATTCCATCCCTGATATCTTGGAGCTTTGGCTTCCCAAAGGGTAATTCCACACTTGCAGAGATATAACCCTTTGTTTGACCATAACACTAATATTTTTGGCAAAAATAAAAATACAGTTTTTCTTTCATAAATATGCAATAGAAGATCAGCATGTGCAGACAGACCTTAAATTAACATCAGTGTATAGCCCATTGTCTACCAAAAGTAATTGATTGTGCATGTTTTGTAACTTACATGAAAGGTTGAGACCTGCGAGAGTGAGTCCCAAGATGCAGAGACTGAATGGCCAAAAAAATGGACTTATGGACTTATAGCGGTCTTGGAGATACATATATATATATATATATATATATATATATATATATATATATATATATATGTGTGTGTGTGTGTGTGTGTGTGTGTGTGTGTTCGGGGGGGGGTGAAGAGGGCTTGTCCCTCCATATGTGGGGTGCAAGGGAGGATTGCATGTCCTAGAAAAAGAAGTATAAAAGAGAAGAGTGATTTTTGAGATTAGCTCTTCTCTGTTTTTTTATTTGGGATTTTTTTCCACTCAGCATTATGAGTGCTGACATTTCAATAGGGAACCAATTAACACTATTTATCAGATATGTGTATTTTTAGTATTAGATTTTGGAGAAATGCTTTCAGGAAGTAAGTGGTATCCTGGCTGAAAAGCTGTCAGGAGGTAAAGGTGTTAATGTCCTACTAAAGGAATATCTCTGACAGACTCCTGGCCATGCTCTTCTTCCAGGTAAAGGTGTTAATGTCCTACTAAAGGAATATCTCTGACAGACTCCTGGCCATGCTCTTCTTCCAGGTAAAGGTGTTAATGTCCTACTAAAGGAATATCTCTGACAGACTCCAGGCCATGTTCTTCTTCCAGATAAAGGTGTTAATGTCCTTCTAAAGGAATATCTCTGATAGACTCCTGGCCATGCTCTTCTTCCAGGTAAAGGTGTTAATGTCCTACTAAAGGAATATCTCTGACAGACTCCTGGCCATGCTCTTCTTCCAGGTAAAGGTGTTAATGTCCTACTAAAGGAATATCTCTGACAGACTCCTGGCCATGCTCTTCTTCCAGGTAAAGGTGTTAATGTCCTACTAAAGGAATATCTCTGACAGACTCCTGGCCATGCTCTTCTTCCAGGTAAAGGTGTTAATGTCCTACTAAAGGAATATCTCTGACAGACTCCTGGCCATGCTCTTCTTCCAGGTAAAGGTGTTAATGTCCTACTAAAGGAATATCTCTGACAGACTCCTGGCCATGCTCTTCTTCCAGGTAAAGGTGTTAATGTCCTACTAAAGGAATATCTCTGACAGACTCCTGGCCATGCTCTTCTTCCAGGTAAAGGTGTTAATGTCCTACTAAAGGAATATCTCTGACAGACTCCTGGCCATGCTCTTCTTCCAGGTAAAGGTGTTAATGTCCTACTAAAGGAATATCTCTGACAGACTCCTGGCCATGCTCTTCTCCCAGTTCTCATTGAGCTCAAAACTCATCTCCCTCTACCTTTTTGTCTTTCTAAAGCCTATCAGGCTGTTTTTCTCATTACCTCTGTACTAACACTTTTCCATAAATTCGCCAAGCACTATCAATATTTTTTTTTATTTGTTTTGTAGGATACAGCACTGATCTCCATAGACTATTTTTACATTTAGCCTAGGAGCAGTATATGGTTAAGCAAATTGCTCAGAGTTGCACTGTGAGGCAATAAAGGCTGTGGGAATCAAACCTTGCACCACTTGACCACAGGAAGCCACTTGTTCATAGGTTCATAGGTTCATAGGTTCATACTAGGCTATCTGCCCTAGGGCATTTATAAGCCTAGCCAGAGTGTGTTTGGCTTTCACCACCCATTTTAAATTAATTTTGCTATGCCCTTTTTCGAGGTTAGTATACTGTGCCTCTGTCTAACAGTGACACAGAAGTGATACCCGGGGTAAACCTATGATCTCCCATCCATTCATCAAGATTCCTCTTGAAGAGAGTCAATGAGGGACTCTGCCTAACCTGGACTGGGATTTTATTCCAGAGTGAAGGGAGCCTCTGGGTTATGAATCTGTCCCTCCAGCATGTCCTGTTTATTTCAGTGCTGAGGTTCAAGTCTCTCGAGCGTAGCTCGATGGGATTTGGATTTTCTGAGGTGCAGCATGTCCATTAATTCTGGGTTGGACATGGCTTTATACGTCAGGCACAGATCACGTCTGAGCAGGCAGTATGCCACTGAGTAGAGCTGGATTTTCTTTTACCGGGCAGCATATGGCATCTGTTTGAGCCCTTTGATCCTCTTGGTGAGGTACTTTTGGGGCCTTTCCATTTGCTGCTGGTGTCTGGTAAGGTACATCCCAAAAGGGGCATTGAACTCAATTATGGGCCTGATGAGGGATGAGTAAAGAGGCACGATGACATCCCCTGATCTAGATGTGAATCCCTTCATGATAAGGTGGGTTATATAAAATGTTTTTCTAACCACTTTGGCCGCGTGGTTGTCAAATGAGAGATTGCTATCAACTTGGGTCCCCAGATCCCTAATTACTTCTTCTGTAGTTAATGGATTACCACCTATATGGTAATTTGTGGGCACTTTGTTTTTGCCAAAGGGGATAACTATACACTTTTTGGCGTTTAGCTTGAGGCCATGGCTTTGGCACCAGTTGTCTGTTTCTATGAGGCCCTTTTAGAAGATGCTTGTGTCGTCTGGACAATCAATTATGGCACCCAGTTTGCAGTCATCTGCGAACTTGGTCAGCCACAGTCCTTCTGTGTTGGCCTGTACCTCAGAGAAATATATACCAAACAAGAGAGGTCCCAGGACTGAGCCTTGTGGGATGCCACTTGTAACTGGTTTGGAGTCTGACATGGCTCCAGCAATTCTAACCATGTGGGTTCTGTCCTTGAGCCAGTTTGCAACCCATCTAGTGACATAGGGGTTTATATTTAAGCTGGTGAGCTTATCTATAATGCCCAAGTGGGGCATTGTATCGAAGGCTTTTGCGAGGTCCAGGTAGGCTGTGTGGACCACCTTCCCCTCGTCAATGGCCTTGGTGACTGTTTCAAAGAAATCAACCAGGTTTAAGAGGCAGGATCTGCCCTTAACAAAGCTGAACTGGGTAGGATCCAGTGTCTGTAGGTCCCCAATATCTTTATTTATGAGGTCCATGATGATCCTTTCCATAGCTTTGCAGACCAAGCTAGTCAGGCTTATGGGGCGATAGTTTCCAGGATCCATTGAGGCACCACCTTTGTGGAGAGGGACCACTGTTGCTGTACACCACTCTTTGGGTACATATCCTGTAGTAAGGCTGAGATTGAACAGTAGTTTTATGTTTGGGTTTAGCTCTTCTTGGAGTTCATGTAGGATGCAGCCTGGGACACCGCCTGGTCCCATTGATGCTGTGTTTTTTGCTTTGGAGAGGATGGCTCTTACCTGAGCATCTGAGATGTCAGGGGGGCAGCACTCTGCTGGGATAGATATTTGCCCTTTTGGTGGGGGGGGAGTTTGCGCTGAACCTGTCAGCTAGGATGTTGGCAATGTCTGTGGGTTCGGTGTATTTTTTGTCATTTTGGACTAATTCTAAGCATATCTGGGAATTCCCACCCAGGTTCCTAACATAACTAAAGAAAGCCTTGTGATTATCCTTAGTGTCCTGTGCAATTTTTCTCTCAAAGCTGGCCTTAGACGATTTTATCAGTGCCCATAGTTTTTTGCTAATACTGATCAGAGATGCCTTCCTTTTTTGGGATTTTGCTCTATCATGTAGTAGCTTCCTCCTTCTATTGTATAATTTGTTTATGGCTGGGGTCCACCAGACAGGATGTCTGCCTTTGGAGGATTGGGTCTTGGTTTTATTTGGGATTGCATGATCCATGCATTCCTGAAGGTGTTCATAGAATGCGTTTATAAAGGATTCTGCAGTCTGGGCCATATTTTCCACAGGCTCGGGGGCATTGAAGGATTCCACCTTGGTTTTGAGGAGTGTGAAATTTGCTTTAGAGAAGTTTTTCACTGTGGTTTTCTGGGCAGGGGTGGGGTCGGGATGTGAATATCCAGTGAGATTAGTTTATGGTCTGATCTTACCAGTGAAGGATACACTTCTGGTCTGGAGCATAAAGTCCCCATGTTGGTGATGATCAGGTCCAGTATGTTTTCCCCTCTTGTGGGAGTGGTAACAAGTTGTTCCATAACATTTGAGTTTATAAATTCTAGGAACCTTTGGGCTAGGGTGTTGGAGCTAGAGTAATGCTCCCAGTCTATGTTTGGGTAGTTGAAGTTGCCCTATATAATGGTGTTTGGAGAGACCTTCATATTTTCTAGTGTTCTCAAGAAGGCCGAGTGGGGTTACTGGGTTTGGGAGGGTGGTCTGTAGCATGCTATAAACTGGAAGGCAGTTTTACCCACTGTTAGTTGCACATGGATAGTCTCTGATGATTCATGCTGTGCCACCAACCTGGAGGTGTGGGTATCTTTGACGAATATTGATACTCCCCCCTCCTTTAGTGGTTCGGTCCATGTTTTGGGGCCGAAAAGCATAGCATGAGGTATAACCTGGTAGTGCTGGGGAGCTCTCGGGAGCCTTGAACCAGGTTTCTGTTACTGCACAGATATCGATTTTCTCCATGCTAAGGAGAGTTTTGAGTGCATGCATCTTGAGGTTTAGACTTCTGGCGTTGAGTAGCATTACTCTTAGTTTCAAAAAGAGTGCAATGAGCGCTTTGTGAGTGCATTTTTCACAGTTTTTTGGATTACTCTTAGATTCTTATCCCTTGTGATACCTATGGAGGTGGGTTTGTCTTTTGAGCCTTGCCTGAAAAAGGCACTATGGGGGTGGCAATATCCGAAAGCCCAGGCGTGACAGGTGCAAGCCATCCCTAGTGAAGCATTGTGGCTTGTCGAGCATGTCATCCCAGGCTGACAGGCATTGGATCCCCTTTGAATGACACCAATACTTAAGCCAATTGTTGAAATTGATCATCTTGTCTTCATATTGTGGCATCATTCTTGGTGAGGGTAAGATGCCACTCAAGTTCAGGGTCATACCGGCCTGGGCTACATGCTCAGAGAGCTCCACTATGTCTCTTTTCATGTGGTCCAGGGAAGTACATCTCATGTCATTCACACCAACATGGACAATGACTGAGTCATATTTGTACTTGCCTTGGAGTGACCTGAGTGCTTGTGTTATGTGGTGGATCATAGCGCCCGACAGGCAGCTCACCGTGACCTTCTCCTTGTTCAGCCTGGTGAGTGGGACGTCAGTGTGCCTGATGATAGAGCCACCTATTACAAGTGTAGCAGGTGTGTTGTTTAGCCTTAAGGGCTGTGACTGTTTGGCATACTGGCTTTGTGAGCTATGCGTTGCACGTGTTTTGTTTTGGGGTAGTGGTTGCTTGGGTGTCTGCTTTGGAGGTCTCTGCTGCTTAGGCAGATTTTTATTTAGAGCCTCCGAGTATGTGTTTGTGTGTTTATGTGTTTGGTTTGCTGTCGTGGTAGGTCTATGTGAGACTGGAATTGTAGTGAGTGTGGTTTCCTTCTCCTCCTGACTGGTTATGGCAGTACTGAATTGAGAGAGCTTAGCCTCCAGTTTGGCTATATGGTTGCATCTCTCACATGTGTTGGAATTTGTTGGGAGGAGGAGAGGGTTGTCTGTGTGCATGAGGCAGTTGTAACATTGCCTCAAGATTCCCAGATTCACCAGCTGGACCGGAGAGGAGATTGACAACTGACCTTTGGACATGCTAGAATAGTATTGGGAATTCCTTTATAATTGAAAAAAAGGGCCAATGGGGAACAAGGTACTCAAGGAGTGTTTGTGAGGGTGTAGTGCTTTTAATTTTTTAGTGCTGACTTATATAATTGCTTTAGTGAGCAAGTGCCAGGTAACTTAAATGCAATGTGTTACAGGTAACTTAAATGCAAAAATGACAAACAGTAGCTTTCATTCAAGTGAAACAAGGAAATAAGTACAGTAAGCAATGCAGATATCACTAGGGATCCACAGAAGCACTGAAAAGCCGCGTTTTAGGTGGAATTAGCTTTTCAGGGAAATAACAAGCAAATAAACAACAAGCATACAAACAAAGGTAGATTCAGCAGACCTGGATCTAGTCTATGCTACAGCAAACAAGGTGTATCAATTTCCGTAAGAAACAGTTCAAATATGCAGGCATTATAAGCCTTCAACCAGAAATTCCCAGCTCAGACGGGCAGAATCCAGCCTCTCCTCCCACAAAAGTGCAGACCATGAGCCTTCTTAATGTAAAATAACTGGCCTGAAGCCCAAGTGCTTAAACCAGAACTAATACACTTTTAGAATAAGAGACACTGAGCCCTCAATAAGTAGTTCCCAACTTAGAAGGATGTAAGCTACCTATCCTGCCACCACAGTGCAGGCCACAAACCTTCCTAATGTAAAACAACTGGTCTGAAGTCCAAGTGCTTAATCCAAAAGACTTAGAATGATAGCTACACTTTAATCAAGTTACTACCAAGCAGTAATAAATACAATTGAATACTTTAAAGAATGCCTGAATTAGTGCTCAAGTTATACAAACAAAGCTAGATTCAGCAGGCCTGGATCTAGTCTATGCTACAGCAAACAAGGTGTACCAATTTCAGTAAGAAGCAGTTCAAATATGCAGGCACTATAAGCCTTTAACCAGAAATTCCCAGCTCAGAAGGGCAGAGTCCAGCCTCTCCTCCCACAAGAGTGCAGACCACGAACCCTCTTAATGTAAAATAACTGGCCTGAAGCCCAAGTGCTTAAACCAGAATTAATACACTTTTAGAATAACAGACACTGAGCCCTCAATCAGCAGTTCCCAACTTAGAAGGATGTAAGCTACCTGTTCTGCCACTACAGTGCAGCCACAAACCTTCTTAATGTAAAACAACTGGTCTGAAGCCCAGGTGCTTAAACTAAAAGGCTTAGAATGAGTTACACCAAGCAGTAATAAATACAACTGAGTACTTTTAAGATGACGCAAAAGCAAAATAAAGTAGGAAGAAACACAAATACAGTAAAAGCAGATACATTTTTTTTTTTTTTTTTTTTTTTTTTTAGTGGAAAGAGAGAAAGGAGTAGCAGAAACTAAGCTGATTGGCCTTCTCAAATGTTCTCCCTGTACTGGGTAGAATGAGGTAATGACACTAGACTTGTTAATAGCTCCTTAATCCTCTAAACCAACTATCAGACTTTACTTTTTGTGTTGTTACTTAATACTATCTATTGTTAAGTCAACAACTAAAATTTCTTAGTGAAACCAGAGAACAGCCATTCTTATCTCCTCTAACAAGAAAATGTATATTATTACTGTATTTAAACCTCTTTCTACATAATGGATTCCTTCCTTGTAAATTTCATTTTTTTTTTATTTTTTGCTGTTAAACCTGAATGCTGTAACTGTATGACTTTATAGGCCCAAGCCTCTGCAGAAAACACTGTATATTATTGTCTAAAAATATTAAACTGTATCTGTAGAAAAAAAAAAAAAAAACATTGTTGTTGATATTTGTATCTGTATTCACATTTCTCCCCAGGCATCCTGTGAAAAGGGGCTTTCTACCCAGTTGAACTTTTTCATTAAACAAAAGCAAATATGCACATACGTACACAGCCGGCTTTAGGCACCAGTGAACCCTGCAGTCTCTGGGGGCCCCCTGTTCTTGTGGGGCCCCCAACTACAGCAAGTTATCTTATCTTGATATTTTTTTAACATATTTGCCAAACATACAAAAACTAGGACAACAGTCTCTTATATTTAATAAACCAGGTAGGTTTCTTATTTATATCTCCTTTAAAATTCAAAGATACCTCTGGTTATACTAATAGCTATTTATCAAGTAACAAGCTTCACAATTCCATTTAATATTTTACCACTGACATAGTGCTTACTTAAACCCGACTGGTGACCATTTTGTCCACTAAAATTAACAACATAGCCATCTTGCAATACCTGTGACTGCAGGTGGGGGAGGGCTCAATCATCCCCACAAAAGCTGATGCTGGTTGTGGAAAAATGAGAAGATAAAAATGTACTGATTTCCTGATTATTCTGTTTTACCTGAACCGAGCTGTGATCTGACTCTGTTAGGATAAAGCTGATAATAAACATGAACAAGGAAAGCACTAGAGAACACAGCAGCCCAGTGTGACCAATCTCAGTGCACACCTTGGATTATACATTTTTCTTCTGGTTATCCATAAAAAATACAGCTAACAAGTAATTATATTTCAAAAATAAGGCATATGATGCATAACATAACATTCAGACACTTTAAGTATGGTGGCCCCCACTCCTTAGTCTATATAGATGGATAATCATTGTTGACTATGTGGGGACCCCACAAAAGCTTTTGCTGGTTGGGGAAAAATGAGGATAAAAAATGCATTCATTTTCTGATTGCACTCTTTAACCTGAACAGGGCTGTGATGTGACCCTGTTAGAATAAAGCTGATAATAGCCTCTGTGCTCATACACATCCATTCTAATACCAACCCTGCTCAGATGTGTGTGTGTACAGAAAGCTGCTGTAGGTTATGTGTGTGGAGGGAGATGCTGGGAATTGTATGGTTATTACTTCATTAATTTGCATCACAGTCAAACCTTAAAGATGTGTGCAGGAGGTCATCATAGCTTGTGTTTGGGCTGAAGTCAGTGTTGTCATTCTTTCCTTTACTTTTCTTACAGACCACAAAGGTGTATAAAGAAGGTCAGTATAGCTTGTCTAGGGGCAGTGTACTGCCTAGGAGCAACGAAATCGAATACATTACTATAATCATTATTTTTGTTCACTTTTTGCCCAATCACACATCAGGCAAGTATGCAGGTGGCTGCATTTTGGGGGTTGGGAGTTAAGAGTGATGAAGCAGGCTATGTATATGTAAGTCAGCAGTCAATTAAAACACATGACTGTGGCAATTTGAACCTCTCTAACTGCGGTGGTGGTGCTGTGGTAGCGTTGTCGCCTCAGTAAGACGTTGTCCTGTTCGATTCTCAGCTAGAGCGTCTTCTGTGTGGAGACATGCGTGAATGGGCATACCTTCGTTGAAGGTTGTGCATCAGGGCTGGCAACTCGGCACATAAAAATCTACTGCCAATCATTAGCGGACCGGAGTTCTGCTGTGGCAACCCCTAACCAGGAAAAGCAGAAAGACACAACAACATCTTTCATCGCAGTTTGAATCCAGTGGGATGCATAGGCAGTGACTGTCTTTTTTTTGGAGGGGGGGTAGGGAGGTGGGTATATTCCCATACAGAACCTGTGCAACCTCACAATAATTGGCTTGTTAGTTTATTGTGAACTACTATTTTGTCAGCTTTGAACACTAAGTCTTGGACATAAGTTATGTCTTATTGAAAGAAAAAAAGTAACACTGAAATTCTTTTCTTACTTGTGATTTTTGTTCAGGCCACCTCTGGATTAAAAGGTTGGGAAAATGCACTAAAATGCATCCCAGAGCATTTATAACCCCATGTCTTCTGGGACACTTGCTTAATTAAGTTATTTCCTAAATAGTTGTTACTGTGCTCTCCTGGTCAGGACAGGTGTGTTGAAAGGATGCCAGGAAAGCTATAACTGAACAGACAAACTGATTTTTTTCCTTATTCATAATTGCTGTTCAAGCCATCATTGGATGAAAAGATTATGTAAAAAGAAAAAAATTAAAACGCACTTCAGAGAATATAGAAAGTTATGGCTTTCTGAAAAATCTGAAGAATAAAGCAAAATATGAAAATAAGAAGAAAAAATGAATGCGCTTGGTATGGAGAGCCCAAGATGGGGGGGCACAGAGAGAAGCACTGGAGGATGTGTGGGGGGGTGAGGCTAAAACAGTAGTCATTGCATAGGGCAGCATTTCACCTAAGTCCAGTTCTGTACATAGAGTTGTCGTAATGTATCATTGTTGTAAGTAAATGCCAGTAACTGTGAATGTCCCACTGAAATGTGCCAATATAGTGTGGTACATTGGCCTGTTATAATGTAAGAACACTGTAGCTACAGTTCAGTCTGTGGATGCCACAGCTGAAAGTTTGCCGCATGAATTAAAAGGTCACTTAGGACAGGTGGCAGTGACAAGGCAAGACTTAGAATGGAAGTGTGTAGGGGCCCCCAACTTCACATTTACTGCTGGCCCCCAAAATGCTAGCACTGGCCCTGCATACGTACATAAATAATATATGCATACATATTTACATGCATGAATAAACTATGCTGTTATCACCAAGTTGCTGACTTATGCTTCAAAGTTATTTTGTGGCAGTCCATTATATTCAATCTAAGACACTAAAGCCATAAATGTGAAATCTGCACCAGCCATATACAGTCCAACTGCAGTAAGTTATGTGGGTGGAATGCATTCTTCAGAGAAACCACTGTATTCTGCTAATGATGTATCTGTGGCACAAAAGAAGCAGACTCAGAGGCATTGATTAGTTACATTTAAATAATGGGTAATTTCAGTGCTGTTTGTACTAATTTGGAAGGAGATAAATACTGTGAGAACAATCTGTGTGTTTCCAAATATGTGCTATCCACATCATGGTGACCAGGAAGAAAGTTGATGGCCAGACTCCAGTGTAGCCACGGTAGCCACAGAAAATGAAATAAAATGACCGCCAAAATGATATTGGTAAGAAATAATCTAGGAAAGAGACTATTGTGTGTGTATGTGTGTGTGTGTGTGTGTGTGTGTGTGTGTGTGTGTGTGTGTGTGTGTGTGTGTGTGTGTTTGTTTATGTTTGTGTATGTCTGCTTATGTGTGGGCATACAAGAAATGGGTTGCTGTCTGTTGCTGTATTTTGAATAAATTTCTACTGGCTTCAAACATTGCTGAGGAAATGCTTAATATAAAATAGTAACAAACATAAAAAATCATTTCACTTCTGAATATGGCTCCATTGGTTTATCCTGGATCAGTTGTTTGAATAGTAGTTTTCAGTCTGCCTCTGGTCTAACATCCCTCTGAGACAGCCGTTTGGGTTTGGCAGAAGTGCAGACCAGAAACAAGCATATTTTAATGCCAAAAAAGGAGTGCATTCATGGTGAAATAGAGTAACATCTTGCAAGGGAGGCTGAGAGGGAATTATGAGTTAGTAAAGGCAATACAAGCCACTGTGCAAAATCTAGTTAAAAAAAACATAACAGTGCTTTGAAAGTATGCCTCCTGTGTCATAAAGACCTTCTTAAGGAAAGTGCGCACACACACACACACACACACACACACACACACACACACACACACACACACACACACACACACCCAAACTCAGTATCAAGACATGGTTTGTCTAAGTCACCCTGCAACATTGGTTTTCCACCTTTAAAGGTATTTAGAAAAAACTGGAGGTAATACATTGAAGTACTCTTATATAGATTATTTCAATGTAGTCTGCTAGTTAGCATAGAGGATTAAGGCTATGAATTATTAATGCTCTCTAGTTCAGGGTTTGATTCCCACACCCTCATTTTACTTACTGGGTGAGCCTAAGCAGGTCACTTAATGAGACAAGGCTTTTGGGAATATGGGTCTTCTGTACTGCAAGTTAATAACTCTCTATGAACATTTTGGTAACAGCTTGCCTATGATTATACAGCTTTTTGTCAATATGAATACAATTTGTGATGTTTTATTTTCACTAGCTTGTTCTACCTAAAATACTTGCCAAAATCTTACAGTTGAGTCACTTTCATTTGCACACATTCCTTATTGTTAATATATTCATAGATATTCCATAGCCACTGTGTCTTACATTCATGCCTTACCAGTACATTCCTTCAGACAGCACCTGCTTTTTCCAGGAAGGTCATATCG
Organism: Protopterus annectens; assembly: GCF_019279795.1. NCBI lineage: Eukaryota > Metazoa > Chordata > Ceratodontiformes > Protopteridae > Protopterus > Protopterus annectens. Next base: position 988,300,411 of record NC_056726.1, on the reverse strand, counting down.
ATCAATCGTCATGTAAATTTGCAGATGCCCATTGCATTTGTGAGAAGTTAATGTACAGTTTAAGCTGGAGAATGATTAGGAAGGCCAACACATGTACATGTACCCCCCCTTACAGACACACACACACACACACACACACACACACACACACACACACACACACACACACACACACACACGTGAGCGCGCACATGCACAGACACACTCAAACATACATTTACCTCTCAGGTATCCCATATTTTCAGTGACACTTCTGATGTTGATGCAAGGTTTTTCTCAGTCCTTCATAAAATTTGTGATTTTGTGCTGAACACTGGATGATAGCAGTAAGCAAGCAGTGGTATACATTACAGGTATATACTTTTTCTTATTCAGAAAATGCTTGTTGATATTAATTACTTTATTCTGTCAACTTCCTAACTGAACAATATGAGGATTTAAACAATATCCCATGATTTAGGGTTTTTGTGCTCATTTTTCTGCTTTGTGCATTGTGTCTGATTCCTGTATGACAGAATGAGAGCTGTGACTGCAGTTCACATGCAGTATTTGTCCTACGTTACATAATGAAGTAGTGTTACCTATCAACAGCACTGAACAGTGGGCAAGTATAAAAAGAAAAAAAAAAAACTTTATCAAAACGGTGATTAGTCAGACGTTATTTATTTATTCATGATCATGTTTCCATGATAGTGCATGTGTATATATGAGTTGTGTGTGTGACTGTGTCTGTGTGTGTTATAGAAATGCTGAGAAAACATTAACATGACATTGATGTGTGCATACTATAGTTGCTTTTAGTGACCTTTTCTGGGATGTGTTTGAAAGCAACATTTTGTGGGTTACAGTTAGATTACCCAGAGAGTCTGAACACTTAAATTTTTATTAGAAAAAAAATGATAAAACTGTATGAATGCGCGTGGTTTTCTTTCTTAATTCTGTTGAGATTTTTAGATTTTTTTTTAAGGTATTACCACCAGAATTTCTTGAGTGATCACAATGCATACAAATGGTACTATTTTCAAAACTGTTCAAACTCCTTATCCTATTATCTGCTACCTAGCAACAGTACAGTCTAACAGTCTTTTGCAAATAATATTTTGTGAGTATTATTATCTGTTTCACAGAATTTACCCTTAATATGTGTACTTATATCTACTCTGTTTAATCTGTACAATTTTCATGTGCAATATAATATGCCATTATGTATCTGAGCAGAGTCGTTTTGAATTTTTGATTGCTGTTTGTAACACAGGCCATGAAAGTAAGATGGTTGTACAAAGAAAGAAGCAGTCAACATCTCCTTAGGACATTGGCAGAGATTTATTTTACTCGGTTTTGCCATTATTACTAGAACTTGCATTTCTCCGTACCTTCTTACAGAAATAGAATCTGGCTAGTCTGACAATCATTTGCCTGGAACTTAATCCACATTGTGTACAAAAGTAAAAATGTCATATATTGTGTGCTAGTCTTTCTGGTGCAAATTTAGTAGGCTGTTTTCACTTGTTAATATTAGGTATTCTACCGCATTTAATAGTTGGTGTTGTCACTGACATGATTAGAGGGTCATCACAGTCTCACACCTTTTAATCATCACTATTCTTTGTAATACATTGAAGCTTTGGTGTACTGTCTGTTATATTAAGTGTGTGGCAGTCTAAATATGTAATTACCAATACCCAGCATTTTTCATGTAAAAAAAATTCAAAACCAGTACTCACAGTGTATTATGAGCACCTTCATTTAGCATTAACTAGTAATATTAAATGTTACTATTTTTCAATGAAATCTTACAAAAGAAATTGAGGTTCCTTGAGTGGGTGTTTTTGATACCACTGAGCTTTTCAATGTGTAATTGGTCTGACAGGACAGGGTCTGTTGAGGCTGTATATGTGAGGCAGAGGTCACTCTCAGTAGTCTGTGTAATGCTGAGAAGAGGCCAGTTTGCCATCTAGTGAGCTATATACAGGTTAACAATTAGCAGAGACAATTTATCTATATTGCCTGAATACTGGATACCATTGAATGCTTTAGTAATGTCCAGCCAGGCAGTGAACTAGTTTGCTCTTGCCTATTGCCTCAATGAAGTCATCCAGATTAAGTAGGCAGGATCTGTCCTAGATGAATCTGAACTGCGTTGGGTCAAGAGGCTGTATGTCACCTATACATACCCCATTTATTACTTCCATACTTTCCATAGCCTTGCAGATGAGGCTGGCCAGGCCTATCGGTCTGTGATTACCTGGGTCTTTTGTAGCCCTATATTTATGCATGGGAATGATTGTTGCTCTCCTCCATTCATTCAGCACTGAGTCTTTTTTAATGCTAATGTTGAACAGCATCTGTTTGGGGTCTGACAATTCATTTTTCAGGTTAGGTAGTAGCCAGCCTGGTATCCTATTGCGTTCCATAAACATAGTATTCTTGGCCTTATCTAGTTCTTTGAAGGCTTGTTCTAGGGAGAATGGGGTGGGGTGGGGTTGACATATGTGAA
>NC_056726.1:988252914-988292914 GCF_019279795.1 Protopterus annectens | reverse complement strand
TAGAGGCTACCGTTAAGCTGTTGTTAGGTCCAGTTGCTTCAAATACTGACTATTAAGGGGATGTTAACAGTTGCTTGTAGGGAAAAAAATTCTTTTCATCCTTCTCTGATAATGTGTTTTCCTCTTGCTTGGATTACAATATAACATTGATTAGGATAAAATAGATAATCAGCAAATGAGTGAATGATTGTGAGATAAGGGTTACAGATCAGTAGCCCAGGGCAACCAATTTTAGTGCTTATTGGCATTGTTAACAGGAGCAGATCCTCCCAGCCTTCAGCGTCATGATATTTTATACTAAAAAGAAAAAGAAAAAAAAACTAACAGGACACCATGTGTGTCTGTGGGCAGTGGCAGCAGTGTATACTACACATAGAAATGTATGCCTGAACTGTACTTCATTATAAGGAATGTCCCTCATTCTGAGTCTTCAGAATTCCATGTTCCACACTGATTCCCTACACACAGCTGGGTATTGCATGCATTTACCATATGTAATACCAATGGATATTGTCTGAAGCATCTGCAAGTGACGTGTGAATTAAGATGTGATCCGTGATAATGAATGGTGCAGCAGTATGTGAGACTGATGGCAATGCATCAGCTATGCCCATGTGCAAAGAAAGTACATCAGTGCAAAATCTAGTTTCAGTGGGTGAGGAAGCTGTCACTGTAATAATGTACACATACCAAACAGTAAATGGAGCAATCTCTATAAGCACATGTCAAACCTCTTGGCTTGTGTCACATGATAACTGTCCTCCTGACATTGCCATTAAAATGTTATGCTGCCATGAAATTCTGACATACATCCATATGTGTTCATGCAAGCTATCAAGTGGTAATATTGATGTGATGTGGTGGTACATTCGTGACACAGTTCAGTCACACTGCAGCTATACCAACTGTACAACTGCACTTTGTAGGTTCATAAGAGAGTATTAGGCTAAAGAGCCTATACAAGCCTAGACAGATTTAACATGGGTTTAACAATTTTCAATAAGTAGGTGAAGAACGTTCACAGAGGTAAGGGCCTATGCTGTGTCATGTGATACTAACTGCCTCTGTCCATGAGGGACATGGGCTTCACCCCAGGAGTAAATTTATGATTACACATCCATTGATCTAGGTTGCACTTGAAGAGGGTCAGGGAAATGCTTTGATTTACATGATTGGGAAGCTTGTTCCAGAGAAGGAGTAGTCTCTGCGAGATGTATCTATCTCTCCAACATGATTTATTTATGTCAGAGGTTAGGTTAAGAGCTGTGGAATGAATGACCCTCGTACAGTTTGTTTTATGAATGTGTAACATTTCTAGTAAGGCCTGATTGGATACTTCCTTGTGGGCAAGACACAGAGCATCCCTTAGTAGTCTGTAGGAAACAGAATACAGCAATAGGGCTTTCAATCTTTCTGCATAGGATTTGTTTTTAATAACCTGTATCTTCCTGGTGAGAAAACTCTGGGTTCGCTCTAGCTGTAGCAGATGGATAGTGATGTACATGAAAAAGGGTGCATTGTACTCAGCTACTGGTGTGATGAGGGCTGAGTACAATGTAATTATAATGTCCTTTGATCTACATCCTATGCCCTTAACTATGAGTTGGACCACACAGAAGGACTTTCTCACTACTGTGGACACAGAGTGGTTGAAGTTCAGATTAGTATCAACATGAGTAGCCACATCACGTACAAATGGGTCAAATCTTTGGGGGGGTGCTACCTATATTGTAGTTAGGTGGGATATTTGTTTTACAAAAGGGAATAGTTATGCTTTTTTTTGCATTTACTTTCTCTCCACGACTGGCAACAATCGTTTGTGTGTGTGTATTAATCCTTTCTGCAGTATGTCAGTATTCTTCTTGGATTCCATTACTGACCCCCAATTTGCAATCAGACAAAAATGTGGTCAAAGACTGTCTACACTTGCATTAACGTCTGAGAAATAAATACCAAACAGGAAAGGTGCCAGTACAGAAACATGTGGTACACCCCTGGTGACTGGACTCTTATTAGAGGTGAATTCACCTGCTTTGACAGTATGTGTCCTGTTGGTGATCCATTTGGATATCCACCTGATGACATAGGGGTTTATGTCCATTTGAGAAGGTTTCTCTAAAATACCTGACAGAAGAATTGTGCCAAATGCCTTGGCCAAGTCAAGTTAGGTGGGATGCAAAGTCTTTCCCAAATCCATGGCCTTGGTGACCTTCTCGAAAAGGTCAATCAGATTTAACAGACATCATATACCCTTAACGAATCCAAACTGGTTTGGTTCCAGAGTTGTGAGATTACCTATGTCCTTGTTGATAAGTTCTATGATGTCTATAATTCCCTGGTTATGTTGATGGTCCCACCTTGTGCAGAGGGATGACTGTTGCTGTCCACCATTCTACTGGAACATAGCTTGTCTGGAAGTTGTTGTTAAATAGGGATCCAAGTGGGTCTGCTACATCATGTTTGAAGTTACTTAAAAGGCAACCCGAGATGTTGTCAGGGACTATCAATGCTGTGTTTTTAGCCTTACAGAGATCAGAGATGATGTGCTGTTTTGAGATAATAGGCTGAGAAATGTTGGCAGTTATACTTTTGGTGACAGCCATTGGGGACAGGGGATTGAAGTTTGATCCAAATCTGCCAGCTAGCAGGTTGTCTATTTCCTGTGGTTGAGTATGAGTGTTGCCATCTGCAACCAACTCTGCACATAGCTAGGTTGTCCCCTTAAGATTTTAGATGTAGTTACAAAATGCTTTGTGACATCACCTCCAAATACAACATTATGCATGAATCACATGCAGCACAGTGGAACTGTTAACACAGTTGCACAACTCAGCCTACTTCACATCATTGCATCAGTTGTATGTCATATGCCTATATGTATGTCAGTTGAATTGTGTGGGTGACGGCCCTGACATCATATATGGACAGATTACAACTGTTGTGGATGCTGTTCTTGCAGAACAGTTAATGACACAAATGCTGACAGTCCCACAATGCTGCTGCTGAGCATCTGAATAATCCCTGTGAACAGCAATGCAGTTGTGCATAAAATGAATTCCCCAAGGTTGCAAGTGATGTTGTGTATATAACAGCATTACAATATGTCGATGAGCCCAGGTGTATATGCCCATGTAATCAGTATGACATAATATTGCTGTCTGTCATATACCATTTCCAGATGCTGGACACCTGTGCCATATTGCAGCTGACAGTGTGACAATTAAATGAGAACTGTGTAGAATGTTGATACACTTCATTACAAGAACACATGCCTTAGTAAGGCAACAAAATACATGGCATCATCCTATGGCAACAGTCCTCAGAAGGCATATTACTACAGCTGTTATGGAAATAACATGTACGCAAATGCCAGAAGTGGCTATTAATACAGCAACTCAAATCACTGATTGGAATACACTGTTGTAGTGATACATTACATTCATGCACCGACATAGCACATGTGGATGAAAGCAACATTGACACGTGCAATGTTCATAGTGTCATATGACATTACTAGGCTAACAGTCAACATCAGATAAAATCCTAGCCATTATTATATCATTTAAACAAAATTGCTATATCTGTGTGAGGGAAAATAAAAGTTGTATGTGAGTATGTGTGTATGTGTTTGATTTTATTACAGACTGCATCTGTCCATATATGAGTTGCACCAACCTATGACAGAATTAGCAATCACACACCCAGTGGTCTGCAGATGATTTGCACAGGGTAATGTAGTGGTTCTGCTTCATGATATGTGTATGTATCTTTGGGATAATGACATCCTCAGTGTTCCACAGAAAAGGCATTGTGTGGACAGAGGAAACAGGGGATGTTGGAATCATGGTGCTATGTAAAATGTTCTCCTGAGTGGGAGTCAAATGAAAAGAGATTCAAAACATTGTACAATCACTGTAATATACTACAAACAAATGCAATGTGAGCGTCATGCTGCTCATTGCTAAAAGTCTAAATATCAAAATGCACTCGCTGGAAGCACTCCTTAAAATGGAGAACATCGACAGTTGTGCTGTAACAGAGACCTGCTTCAAGGCAGCAGAAAGCACCCCTGCACTACCTGGCTATAACTCATTCCATACCTCTGTTGAAGGCATTTGCCAAGGCGCTAGAGAGAAGTCAAGTTTGTTACTGCAAAAATAAATTTCTTTGCTTTTGGATCTACTGGCTGAGTCGTCTTTTGAAACTGTTTTTTCTTCAGTGGTTATCTATAACTCATTACATACCTTTCTGCCCCAGAACTTGGAGACCGAAGCTCTGAAGAAGGAGGGGTTTCCATATTCATAAAGGATGCACACACCTCCAGATTAGTAGTCCAACATAACTCATCTGAGATACTTCAGGTGTAGTTAACATTGGGTAAGACAGCAATTCAGGCTGTAGCCTGCTATAGATCCCCATCATTGTCCCAAGACTCACACTTCACATTCCTAAACACCCTGGAGAATATTAGGGTCCAACTTAACCCACTCATAGTGGGCGACTTCAACTATCCCTCCATTAACTGGGAAAACTACTCATGTACCAATACACTTGCCCAACGTTTCCTGGAATTCATTAATTCCAAAACCCTGGACCAACTTGTTCTTACCCCCACTAGAAAGAGCAACATTCTTGACCTGGTCATTACTAACATGGGCAACCTTTGTCTAAACCATTAGTGCACTCCTCCCTGGTTAGATCTAACCACAAACTAATCACCTTGGAAATCCACATCCCTTCCTCCCTGCAAAGGTAACCACCATGAAAAACTTCTCCAAAGCTAACTTTGGGCTCCTAAAAACCGAGGTGGCTAACTTCACAGCACCCATGCAAATGGAGATCAGTTGCATGACTGCCAAATCATAGACCAGTGCACTGTAATATTAGGGCTATTAGGGCTATATGTTCGTACTAGGCTAATTGCCCTTGTAGGCCATTTTAAGCCTAGCCAATTACCCCACATGAGAATCAAACCCTGCACCTTGTGTTTGCCAGGTAAACACCTTAAACATTACGCCACCCTCCACAAATGCATGGATCTTGCCATACCCAACAAAACCAAGACACTCTCCTCCAAATAAAGGAAGCCAATCTGGTTGTCCCCTGCCATAAAAAAAACTCTACAACAGAAGGAGGAAACTGAAGCGGAATAAGGTGATGTCCCAAGGCTGGAAAAAACTCCCTTATCAGCCTCAACAAAAAGTTGAGATCCCTCATCAAATCCTCTAAAGCTAGCTATAAAAACAGAATTGCAGCAGATAGTAAAGAAGACCACAAGGCCTTCTATAGTTATGTAAACAATCTCCATGGCAATACCCAGATTTGCTTTGAGCTACTGCACAATGGTACTTCCTATACCAAGCCAACAGATATTGCCAATATACTGGCTGACAGATTCAGTACCAACTTTACCACTCTCTCCCCCCTCAGGGACCAGCCACAATACCAGTAGATTGCCAGGTACCCAGTATTACTGCTGCATAGGTTAAAACAGCACTGTCAAAGGCCAAGAATACAACTTCTATGGGACCTGACAATATCCCTGCTGTGTTCTACATGAACTACAGAGTGAACTGGCACTTCACCTGTGTGCCCTGTTGAATCACAGCCTCACCTCAGACTTTGTCCCTACCAAATGGTGCACTGCTACAGTCTTCCCTCTCCACAAAGGAGGAGCAACTACAGGACCTGGGAACTATTACCCCATTAGCGTGATGAGCCTGGTATGCAAAGCTATGGAACACTTCATCATGGACCTAATAAACAAGGATATAGGGAATATCCAAACTCTGGATCCCACACAGTTTGGTTTTATGAAGGGTAGATCATGCCTGCTCAACTTGGTCAGTTTCTTTGAGTTAGTTACAAGAGCTGTGGATGAAGGCAAGGTGGTTCATACAGCCTACCTTGATCTGGCCAAGGCCTTTGATACCATTCCCCACTCAAGAATCATAGAAAACTCACTAAGCTAGGCATCAACCTCTATCTCACTAGCTGGGTTGCAAACTGGCTAACAGGTAACACCCATAGTGTGAAACTAGCTGACTCCAAATCAGGCTGCCGACCAGTCATGAGTGGAGTCACACAGGTCTCGGTCCTAGGTCCTCTCCTGTTTGGTATCTACTGCTCTGAAGTCCAGGCCAACACAAAGGGACTCTGGCTGACAAAGTTCACAGATGATTGCAAAGTGCGAGCTATTATTAACTCACCGAGTGATGTTGGCATCCTACAGAAAGGCCTCACTGAAACCAATGACTGGTGTCAGAACCATGGCCTTAAGCTCAATGCCAAAAAATGTGTCATCATCCCCTTTGGGAAAAACCTGGTTCCCATCAATTACCACATCAATGGTAGTCCACTGAACACAGAATGCGTTATAAGAGATCTAGGAACACAAGTAGACAGCATCCTCTCTTTTGACCGCCACATTGCCACTGTGGTCAGAAAGTCCTTCTATGTGGCATATCTCATTACTAAGAGTTTTACATCCAGGAAGAAAGTGGTCATTGTCTCCCTCTATCCTTCCCTCATTAGGCCAATTATCGAGTACAATGCCCCCTTTGGCATGTACCTCACTAGACACCTGCAACCACTGGAGAGGCCACAAAAGTACCTCACAAAGATGATCGTAGGCCTAAAACAGTGTCCTATATGGACAGACTCAAAAAACTCCAGCTATTCTCTGTCTCATATCACCTACTTAAAGGTGATCTCTGCTTGACTTTCAAAGCCATGTCTGACTCAGCTCTGTTGAAAATGCTGCATCTAAAGAAATCCCAGTCCCTTCACACCACACACTCCAGAGACCTCAAACTAATTACCGCAATCAACAGAACATGCTGTAGGGACAGGTTCATAACCCAGAAACTGCCCATGCTATGGAATAGACTTCCCATACATGTCAAACAGAGTACCTCACTGGCACTCTTCAAGTGAAATCTTGATGAGTGGATGGGAAATAGAAAATTCACCCTGGGGATCAGTCCAGTGACTCTACTCAACAGAGGCACTGGGAACTTATGTCGGATCGTACGATGCTAGGGTAATCCTATGGGCTAGGCTTGTAAAGGCTCCAGGGGCATTAGCCTACTACACACCTATGAACCTATAAGGTTACTACAGGGTAATTATGAGCATAAAATCAGCAGAAGTTACTAAAAACAGAAATTTACAGAAGTAATAGCAGCATAAGTCACATCAACTAATAGCAGCATAAATCATGTTAAGGTTAATACAGGGTAATTATGAAAATAATCAACAGAAGTAATTAAAAACATACAGATGTAATAGCATTATAGATCTGCAGGAGTTAATTGCAAACATACAAAAATAATAGCATCCTGGATAAGAACAATATTAATATGGGGTAAATGTAAAGATAACAATCAGCAGAAGTTATCGCAGGCAATTATACTAGACAGAAAATTACAGGACTGTGTGGTGTGTCATAATAGGACTATGTGGCATATCAAGGTTGTAGGTGTATGGTCTGTTAAGCAATTGGATTACTGTGTGTGTGTGTGTGTGTGTGTGTGTGTGTGTGTGTGTGTTTATATATATATATATATATATATATATATATATATATATATATATATATATATATATATATATATAACAATAAAACAGCCAACACAAACCACCAAACAGATTAACTTCACTGCAACTTGAAATAAAAAGTCAAAAATAAAAGTCCACATGCAAGTGAAGTGAATGGCTGTAAAATATATCACTCTCAGTCTTCAAAGAATTGGTTCCTTGTTCCAAACCACGATAAGAACACCAACACGCACAATTCCAGTAAAAAAGGATTTATTGTATGCTAGCACTGTCAGTAAGTGCTTTCACCTCCACGGCTTTATCAAACTACAAAGTGCATAGTCAGTAAAAACATTTAAATACAATAAGATCAAACCCAATAGGTTCAAAATAAAACAATTAAAAATGACATCATTAAATGAGGACACACCTTTCCTGAGTTAACCCTTAGTGGTAAGCATATATTATGGTCTAAATATCCTCTTCCTCTTAAGGGCAGGTTGCACTTGCACCTTGTCATTAATGCCAGGGATTTTATCTGCCCTGAGCCTAATAATCCATTTAAGTTCACATTCTAAAAGGCAAGTATCTACATCCCTCCCTAATATTGGTCTTTAATTGTTGCAGTACACTAAATACAAACTCATGCTCAGCTCCCATTATTCTAATGTGTTTCGCTAAAGCATTACTGTCAGATCCAGTTCTGACTGCATATACATGTTCATGTATACGTTCCCTGAGCTGCCTACTGGTCTTCCCAACGTAGAACGCTGTGCAGGAAACGAACGGGCCAAATAGACTACATATGTACTAATACAACTTGTATCTGTGGTGAACACATACTCTACTTTTGTTAATGGGTGTTGAAAATCTTTCCTGTCATCTATAAAATGACACTGATTACAATTATTACAAGGGACCGTGTTACGTTGCTCCCTCACCATCATTTTCCTGGTTAGTGGTCTATTACACAGCTTACTTTTCAAGTTCTGTTTATTCTTATACGTAAACCGTGGACCTTCTCCCACCAACTTACTTAGACTTTCATCTAAATTCAACACCTGCCAATGCTGTCTAACGATGTCTGTGACCTTATTTACATCCCTGGTATAAAATAATGGAAACCTTAAGACATCCTGTGCTGACGTATGGCATAACCTAATATCCTCATTTCTTGCTGAGAAGTAAGGTTTCGCTAAACCTTCTCTTATTGCATCCACTTCCATCATATGTTTCATTATGTCCTTTGGATCATACCCGGTCTCAAGGAACCTATTCTTAAGGCTTCAGACTTCTAATTCATACCCTTGGGGCCTGGGGTTCAATCTAGATGCCCTCATGGACTGACCTCTCATAATATTAGCAAAAACATAATTTGGGTGCATTGAACGTCTATGTAAAAGGCTATTCCTAAAACAGGATTTTCCATATATGGACGTATTCAAAAGTCCACTTGGTAATCTAATAATGTTTACATCTAAGAATGGAAGCTCATCTCTGGAATAATTCAAGACGAACTTCAAATAACCACTAACCTCATTGATCTTATCAACAAACATTGTTAGAGATGCCTCATCGTCTTTCCATACAAAGAAAAGATCGTCCACGAAACGTCTGTAAAACCCCACTTTCTCTACAAACAAATCCATCTTGAACAACACCTCTTCTTCCCATTCTGCCATTACTATATTGGCGTAGCTATTGGCACATGATGTGCCCATAGCTACGCCATCTTTTTGCAGATACAACTCTTCACCGAAAAGGAAAACATTATTCTCCAATACTATCTCCAAAAATAAAGTTAGTATTTCTATAAATGTCTCTTCAAAATCACCATTCCTCCTCATATAGTTCTGACACCTAATAATCCCTTCAATATTAGGGATAACTGTGAAGAGGCTAACTACATCCAAAGTCACTAAGATATACTCCTCATGTTCATGTAGCTCTCTCGTATATTCATACAGTTCTATCAAGAATTGTTTACTGTCCTTCAAAACATACTTATTCTTCTCAACCAAAGGCCTCAGAAAATACTCCACTAGGATGGAGAAAGGTTCCATAAACATTCACACCTCATTTGCATCTTCACAGTGCTCAGAGGGCTGAATCTACACTATAAAAAGGTCACTTTGTAGCTAGAGAACTTGAAGATGAGGAGACATATATTCAGATGAAACAGAAGATTGGTAGGGTTTTAAAGGTGACTTCTCTGTACAGAAGCCCTTATTTTGCTAAGGTATGCATCAGTTATTCAAGGACATTTTAGATTTTGTAAACTTTTACAAACTTATTTATATAGCCAGGAAAAAATGAAGTTTTATATGTATACACTTCTTATACTTACTGTTGACAGAGGCTGTTTTAACAGGTATTTTCATTTGTGAGACAGATGGGTTATACTTTCAGCACAACTATGTTCTTAACATTTGCTTTTACAATATACATATCTAATCCTGACTCAAAAAGATAGAAATAAGGTGATGGCACAGTTATGGTATTGGAGAGAATGGCAATATACATGTTGCTAACCCTGGTGTTTTGCTTCTCAGATGGTCCAGGGCTGCCTCCACAGAAGTTGTGGGCATTATGAAAATTGTCTGGCATTCATAAATTGACTTCTTTACTATTTAGTAATGACAATTGTCATCCAATAATCAATGGCATAATATTTCAGTCTACACTATAAGAATGTTAACAGAATTGGTGCTTCTACTGACATTTACATTTTTGTTGGAATGTGTGGGAGTGCAGCCTACCATTCTGTTGTCCTAAATGAGAGGTGTGTTTCAAGTGCTATTCTGTTGAATGTGTAGAAAGGCTGATAATTTTATTTAAAGCATTTATATTACTTATGTGGCATCCCTTGGTTTGTATAAACCTTCATTCGTGTGCGGGGGGTAGACACCTAACATTCTGTTGTACTAAATGAGAAGTGTGTTTCAAGTTCAATATCTTGACAAATGTTATACAGACTGATCATTTTTGTGAACAAATGCATTACTTATGTGATATTAATGTGTCTTATCCTTCTCTGTTTTATGTCACATAGGATTATGGCACCCAAGCTTTAACCTCACAACCCCCCCCCACTTTTAGTGACACTGAAAATTAGGTCATCCTCCAGGTTCTGAGATGGCATGGTACCTTCTTGATTGAGATAGACTGGGAAGATATGGCTGCCAGAAAGGAGATTTGGAAGCAGTTTAGTCACTGATATAAACACAGTTCGTGATTGCAGCTACAATTATGATCAGTTTTGTCATCTGGCCACTGATATGATTTCATCAGCATGGAAGAGGCTAGCTACAGTTGCTCAAGAATAGCTGTCTATGGGATGTGGTCCTACTACTGAGCCACCACTGACACCAAATAAGGAGTTCCTGTCCACTGTCAGAAATCCTGACAGCTCAGGGGGGCCTTTGCACTTTGTGCTTGATGTCAGTGCTGATGTGGGTGGGAGGCCAAGTCTGTCCCAGGAGCAGAATACAGGTAAGCTTACACATGACTGCATTATATTGGCTTGTAGACTAAAATATATTTTGGCTGCTACTGCCTGCGATACATGTTCTTTTTGTCTGTACCTACTGATAAGTCATACAGTTATACAAGAGAGCTGTTCAATACATATGGGTGGGGGATGGGCAGTCCAGATAAGTTTCAATTATAGGTTCATAGGTTCATAGGCTGGTACTAGGCTATTGGCCCTAGGTACTATACAAGCCTATCCATAACAATTCCCTGGATATTTCTTCCCACAATATTTACTTCCCTGGACCCCTGTCTAGCAGGGCAACTGACATGATCCCTGGGGTGAATTTCCTATCTCCCATCCAATCATCAAGGTTCCTTTTGAAGAGGGCCAAGGAGGCGCTCTGCTTGACATGTATGGGTAGTCTATTCCATAGTATGGGGAGTCTCTGGGTCAGGAACCTATCCCTCCAGCATGTTTTGTTCATTGTGATGGCAAGGTTTAGATCCCTGGAGTGTGTGGCTCTGAGGGATTGGGATTTCTTTAAGTGGAGCATGTCCAACAGCTCAGGGTTTGACATGGCCTTGTATGTTAAGCAGAGATCACCTCAGAGTAGACGATATGCCACAGAGTATAGCTGGAGTTTTTTTAGACGGTCAGCATAGGGCATCTGCTTTAGGCCTTTGATTCTTTTAGTGAGGTGTTTCTACGGCCTTTCCAGCTGTTGCAGATATCTTGTGAGGTACATACCAAATGGGGCATTGCACTCTATAATGGGACTAATGAGGGATGAGTACAGTGGGACAATGACCTCCTTTTTTCTGGATGAATAGTCCTTAGTGATGAGGTGTGCCATATAGAAGGATTTCCTGACTGTTGTGGCTATGTGGTTATCGAAGGTGAGACCACTGTCCACCTGTGTCACTAAGTCTCTCATCACACTTTCCATGTTTAGTGTACTGCCACCTATGTGGTAATTCATGGGTACATGTTTTTTTCCCCAAAAGGGATAACTATACATTTCTTGGCATTAAGCTTGAGGCCATGGCTCTGGCACTGAGCATCTGTTTCTGTAAGGCCCTTTTTTAGAATACCCACATAATTCGGGGATTCAGTAATTGCTCCCAGTTTGCAGTCATCTGCGAACTTTGTTAGCTAGAGTCCCTTAGTGTTGGCCTGTACTTCAGAAAAGTAGATGTTAAACAAGAGTGGTCCCAGGACTAAACCCTGAGGTACTCCACTTGTCACTTGTCTGGAGCTGGATTTGGAGTAGGCTACTTTTACAGTCTGGGTTCTGTCAGTAAGCCAGTTGGCAACCCATCAAGTGACATAGGGATTATGCCCAGCTTAGTAAGTTTATCTATGATTCCATAGTGGGGGATGGTACTGAAGGACCGCCTTGCCCTCGTCCACAGCTCTGGAGACTGATTCCAAAAAGTCAATTAGGTTCAGGAGACAAGATCGGCCCTTCATGAACCCAAACTGGGTGGGGTCCAGTGTTTGAAGGTTGCCAATGTTTTTGTTTATAAGTTCCATGATAATGCATTCCATGCCCTTGCAGATCAGGCTCGTCAGACCGATGGTACATTAGTTTCTGGGATCCAAGGTGGATCCCCCCTTGTGAAGTGGGATAACTGTAGCTGTGCGCCACTCAGTGGGCATGAAGCCTGAGGTGAGGCTATGATTAAACATGACACTTAGGTGAGGTGCCAGTTCATTTTGTAGTTATACATTACAGTTATTTCTTACAGGGCATATAGGTGATTGTATATTCACTGTCTCTGTGTTATTCCCTTTGTAATGATTAATTGCTGTCCTTTCATTGCTTCAGTTCTTCCAGGCCCATCCTCCTTGCAAAGTGTTGAGACATCTGCACATGGTAAGCAAAGTGTTTGTTATTGTTCTTACCAAGCATTATTTAAATATATGTTATCTGCTCTTCAATTTTTCCCTTGGAACTAGACAAACTTTCAACTTAAGCACTCAAACCATTAATTTCACAGCCCAACACTTATTTAAAACGCATAGCAAGCACTAATTAAGCCTAGCACTAGACCCACTATACTGTCCAAAAGGACAAGGCTCTCTATTCGTCCCTATCAGCTAATCAGTAAAACAGCTCACTTTACCTATTCAGGCATGTCTAAAGGGCAGTTTCAGGTGTACTCTCCAGTCCAACTGGTGAATCTGGGCATTTTGAAGCAATGTTACAACTGCCTCATGTACACAGACAACCCTCTCCTCCTATCACCAAACACTAATATATGCAAGGAATGTAATTATACTGCCAAAATGGAGGCAAAGCTTTCTCAACCCAAGACTGGAACTGACAGTCAAGAGGAGAAGGAAAATACTTGCAACACACCACCAGTCTCACATAGACCTACTAAACCAACACCGGCAAATAACACACATAAATACACAAAAACATACTAGAGGCCTCTAAATAAAAATCTGCAAAAGCAACAGAGACCTCCAAAACAGACACCCAAGCAACCTCCACACCCCATCACAAACCATGAAACACATACTTCACATAATCAGTGTGTCACGCAATCACAGCCCTTCAGGCAAATAACATACCCAACACACTAGTAATAGGTGACTCTATAGTCAGGCACACTGATGTCCCACTCACTAGGCTGAACAAGGAGAAGGTTACTGTTAGCTGCCTGTCTGGTGCCAAGATCCACCACATAACACAAGCACTCAGGTCACTCCAGAACAAGTACAAATATGACTCTGTCATTGTCCATGCTGGTGTGAATGACCTGAGACGTACCTCTCTGGACTATATGAAAAGAGACATGGACGAGCTCTCTGATCACGTAGACCAGGCCAGTATGACCCTGACCCTGAGTAGCATCCTGCCCTCACCAAGAATGATGGCACAGTATAAAGAAAAAAATTATCAATTTCAACAATTGGCCAAGTTTCTGGTGTCATTCTAAGGGGATCTAGTATCTGTCCACCTTGGATGACATGCTCGATAAGCCACATTGCTTCGCAAGAGATGGCTTGCACCTGTCACCCTTAGGCTTTCGAATACTGGCCAGGGCTTTTGCCACCCCTATAGTGCCTTTTTTAGACAAGGCACAAAAGACAAACCCACCACCATAAATAGCACAAGTAACAAAAAACTGAGGGTAATGCTACTCAACGCCAGAAGTCTAAACCTCAAAATGCACGCACTCAAGGCACTCCTCAGAATGGAGAACATCTATACCTGTGCAGTAACAGAAACCTGGTTTAAGGCTCCAGAGAGCACCCCAGCAGTACCAGGCTATAACTCATACCATACTTTTCAGCCACAGAACCCTGACCGAAACACAAAAGGTGGGGGTGTATCCATATTCATCAAGGATACCCACACCTCCAGGTTAGTGGCACAGCACAGTGCCTCGGAGATCATCCATGTGCAACTAACAATGGGCAAAACTGCAATTCAAATTGTAGCTTACTACAGATCACCCACCATGAACCAGGATCCCCATTCCGCATTTCTGGAGACAATGGAAAATATGAAGGTCCTACCAAACGCCCTAATATTGGGTGATTTCAATTACCCAAACATTAACTGGGAGAACTACTCAAGTACTAACTCCCTTGCCCAACGCTTCCTAGAATTTATAAACTCGAATGTCCTGGATCAACTAGTCAACACCCCCACCAGAGGTGACAACATATTGGACCTGGTCAACACCAACATGGGTGACTGGTGTTCTACACTGGAGGTCAAACTCTTGCTGGTTAGATCAGACCATAGACTAATCACTCTGGATATCCACATTCCGCCCCCACCCCCAATCAAGGAAACCACCGTGAAAAACTTTTCAAAAGCAAACTTCACTTTACTTAAGATGGAAGTGGAAAGGTTCACAGCCCCCATGCTAAAAGCTAATGCTGTCCAAGCTGCTGAATCGCTTACAAAGGCACTCTATGAACACCTGCAAGAATACATGGATCATGCTATCCCAAGCAAAACCAAGACTCACTCCTCCAAGAAAAGGAAACCAGTCTGGTGGACCCCTGCCATAAACAAGCTATACAATAGAAGGAGGAAACTAGTGCAGAAAAGAGTAAAATTCCAAGAAGGAAAGACATCCCTGATTAGTATCAGCAAGAAACTACAATCCCTCATAAAATCATCCAAGGGTAGGTTCAAAAGAAAAATTGCCAAGGACTCCAAAGATAACCACAAAGCATTTTTTAGCTATGTCAAGAACTTAAGTGGAAACTCTCAGATCTGCTCTGAGTTAGTGCAGAATGGCATAAAATACACTGAACAGACTGATATTGCCAACATTCTGGCAGACAGGTTTAGTGCAAACTTCATCCCCCTCTCACCCCCTAAAGGGCCCATAACCATACCAGAAAAATGTAGTGACCCAGCAATCTCTGACACACAGGTTAAAACAGCCCTATCTAAAGCCAAAAATACAGCTTCAATGGGACCAGACGGTGCCCCAGGCTGTGTCTTACACGAGCTCCAAAATGAACTAACCCCTCACCTAAACATACTGTTCAAACTCAGCCTCTCTACAGGCTATGTATCCATAGAGTGGCGCACAGCAACAGTTATCCTGCTCCACAAAGGTGGAGCCACAACGGACCACGGGAACTATCGCCCTATAAGCCTGACAAGCCTGGTCTGCAAGGCTATGGAGCACATCATCATGGAATTCATTAACAGAGACATTGGGAACTTTGAAACATGGGACCCTACCCAGTTTGGCTTTGTTAAGGGCAGATCATGCCTCCTAAACCTGGTGGACTTCTTTGAGACAGTTACCAAGGCTTTAGACGAGGGAAAGGAGGTCCACACAGCCTACCTAGATCTCACAAAGGTTTTCAACACCATTCCCCATTCTGGTATTATAGACAAGCTCACCAGCCTGAACATAAACCCCTACATCACGAGATGGGTTGCTAATTGGCTCATGGATAGAACCCACATGGTGAGAGTTGCAGGCTCTAGGTCCGACTCTAAACCAGTTACAAGTGGTGTCCCCCAGGGCTCAGTCCTGGGACCCCTCCTGTTTGGTATATACTTCTTAGAGGTACAGGCAGGCACAGGAGGACTATGGCTGACCAATTTCACAGACAACTGCAAACTGGGGGCCATAACTGACTCTCCAGCTGATACAAACATCCTCCAGAAGGGTCTCACTGAGACGGATACCTGGTGTCAAAATCATGGCCTCAAGCTAAATGCCAAAAAGTGCATAGTCATCCCCTTTGGAAAAAACAAAGTACCTGAGAACTACCACATACGTGGTAGTCCCCTAAATACAGAAAATGTAATAAGGGATCTGGGGATCCAAGTAGATAGTAATCTCTCCTTTGATAATCATATTGCCAAGGTGGTTAGAAAATCCTTCTATGTGGCCCACCTAATCACAAAAGGGTTTGCATCTAGAACAAAAGAGGTTATTGTGCCCTTCTACTCATCACTCATCAGACCCATCATAGAGTGCAATGCCTCATCTCGGATGTACCTTACAAAACACCTGCAACAGCTGGAAAGACCACAGAAGTACCTCACTAAGAGGATTACTGGCCTCAAACATATGCCCTATGCAGCCTGACTGAAGAAACTCCAGCTGTACTCGGTTGCATACCGCTTACTCAGAAGTGATCTCTGCCTGACATACAAGGCCATATCCAACCCAGAATTGATGGACATACTCCACCTAAAAAAAAAACAAATCCCTGAGAGCCACACGCTCATGGGATCTAAATCTCACCACAATGATAAATAGGACATGCTGGAGGGATAGATTCATGTCCTAGAGACTCCCCATACTTTAGAACAGGATTCCAGTGCAGATTAGGCAGAGCCCCTCACTAACACTCTTCAAGAGAAACCTTGACGAGTGTATGGGAAACAGAAAATTTACCCCGGGGTCACTGCAGTGGCTCTGCTGGACAGAGGCACAGTGGAACTAATATCTCTGCTGGACCGAGGCACAGGGAACTAATCTAAGGGGGTGGCAAAAGCCAGCACATTCTAGCTAGGTTTATAGATGCCCTTGGGCAGATAGCCTAGTACTCACCTATGAACCTAAGAACCTATCTGTATTTGTGAGGAGTATATAATTTGTGCCTGTATTGCCATAGCATCTGCAGTTCTGTGAACACTGCTACTTTTTTTAGATATTTTGCCTTAATATTTATAGGAGTAGTAATTTTGTTACTGTGTTTGTTGCTTATTATCACGTGATCCTGACAGTGGATGTGCAAGACTCCTACCACCTGATGCTAGAGTATCAGTAGGCTTTGCTGATGATGGTGGCCAAATGCAGGCTCAGTCAGGGGTGCAAAGGTTGAATCTGACACTGAGGTTGTGACTCACACATCCCCTGGATTTCCTTCAGACACAGTCAGTATGTCTATGCATACTCATTCCACTGAGCCCTCTGATAGTAGACAGGTTGAGGGTGACACAATTGATCGGGGTAGTGTGGTTACTGTGGATTCAGTACCAGTTGACTCTCCAAACAAAGAGCACTGGACCACCAGGCTGATACATAAAATGGTAAACTCTTTAATAAAACAGAAAAAACAAGTAAGCGCTTTCAGGTAAAACCCTTCATCAGACAACTAACGTAACATCAAAGCTCATGTTTAAAGTAACAACAGCCAATAAAAACTCAAAGATGAATTCTCCACCTCTTTAGTGCAGGTTCAAGAGGTAGAATACCATTCAAGCTGGGGGCTCTATCAACCCTTAACTCAATGATCCACTTGGTTTCATTGTATTCAGTTAAATTTACAATATCACCACCCCTAGTGTTTGACCTCACAACTTGCAACACCATGAAGTCAAACATATGCCCCTCATTGTTCATAATATGTTGACATAAAGCATTATGAACATCTCCCAGATGTATTGCTGATAAATGCTTTAAGTCCTATCCTCTAGTCGACAATTTGTCTTACCTACATAAAAAGAGCAACATGCTCTGCAGTGGGCTAAATATGTGACATTCGTGGTTTGACAGTCAGTACAATGAGTAAAAGAATTCCTTATATCAGTATTAGGATGTATAAACAAATTATGTCTCATAATATAAGTACAAGCCTTGCAGTGCCTACACGGAAAAATACCCATACGTTGGTGGGGAACTGTCATGGAAGACTTCATAATCATGCCCTTTTCTCTACAAAGTAAATCTTTCCAATCTTGTGGTTTAGAAAACTGGACTTTTGGTGAGGAGAACTTCATGCGTTTCATTTACCAGTTGACTTTGGCCATAGCCACACTGTAAGTGAGGTGCCACAAAGGAGGATTGTTAGGGGTGATCAGAGGAGGCCTGTTGTCTGCCCTCCACCTGATGCTGATATGTCATTACATGGCACTCCATATATGTTTAGGGCCATCATGGAGGCACAAACATATTCCACAATGGCCTCCTAGTATATGCCTAGGCTTCTAAACATGGAACAAGCTGACATGCATGAGTGCCTCCAGTGTGTGGTTGATTAAATGGATGGGATGAATGCCACAGTGGAGCAAGCAGTGTCTGTGATGGAACATCTGCTGGTAGTGGGACAGCATCCACAAGGCTGTGGGCTGCAACATCATGTGGTGGTAACCAATGTGGCTGTGCTTGATCCTGCTCCAGTAGTTGGACTACTTCCACTGTTCCATCAGTGGTCGAGGTAGCCAGACCCAGATGTGGTAGGCCTGGGCATAGTTGTGAGAAGATCTCATCCAATAGACAATTCTCACATTCAGGTAGCAGCACCACATCTGACTATGGGCATGGACATGCCAGTGCAACTCCTGGCAGAACCAGTTGTCATGATTGGAGCCAACGATGATGAACTGATACCTCTACCATGCATGGCTTACACCTGCCCAACATACCAGGATGTAGTGCTAGCACAGAGCTTGGCTGTGTTCATGCAGACACTGACACACACATTTCACATAAAGTGCCCATACAGACACCCACAAATACCAGCTACATGAGGCTTTAATGAGGAGTGCAATTCATTCTGTTGTATGTGGCCATTTCATATTATCTACATTTCTGCCTGCCTGTCTTTCTCACTCACACACACACTCACTTCTTTGTGGCAGCCTTCGCCTACTGCCCCCCAACCCCCACCCTGTGCAAATTATGATAACTGTGCCATCACCTTGTTTCAATCTTTTGGATTCAGGGTTGCATATGTATATTGTCTGATACACAGGGTGGATAGCTAAATGATTGCTTAGTATATGTATTGGTGATGTTATCTGGAATGTTTTTTAGATTTCTTATAGCATTTTAATGTTGTGATTCCTACCTTGAAATCACTGATATGGCAGTCGTGCTTACTGCTCTGCTAGTGAGAATGTAGGGATAAGTAATGTTTGGACTGATTTGTCTATAGTGGGTATTTTAGATGCATGAGTCGTGTTAGCTGATAAATTGCATTTATATATTACATAAGTATCTCATGTCACATATATATGAAATTGCTGGACAACTCACACACTTTCTACTTCCTGTAGGTACATTTTCAAGTAACGGTATGCATGTATATGCTATTCACTAATGTTTTTACACATTTACAGTATTTTTCTTTCACAGCTTCAGCACTTACTTTAATAGTCCTGCAGTGACAAATGTTATCATTTGGGGCTGACTCTCTCTGATGCTAACAGTACACAGCCATTACAATTAAAGGTTGTGACCATTGCCTGGCATTGATTTTACTGTATGGATATGTGTATAGGATGAAAGGTATACCCTTTAGGTGGCTAGTATGTGTGCTACCGGTGATGCTTGGCCAGGGGGAGGGCATATTGTGCACACCTATGGCTACCTACAGCCACAGTGGCTGAGGATACTCCCTCTGACTACTCACCTGCCTGTGAATGTGCTGACCTTGCCAGTGGTGGTGGAACATTTGCTCCTACCCTGGGTATTCCTGTTGCAGCTATTTCCACAGGATGATAGTGTGTTGGATAGCACACCCTGTGATAATTTTGGCACAGGTACTGGGATTGTGCTGAAGAGCATTCCTGATGTACGAGGGCACTGAAACCGTGACTTCAGTAGCACAAACACATGGTCTATGATATTTCTTGTTTGAGTGTGTGCAACATTACAGTGTTTTTCCTTGGGTAGATGTGTGTGCATTTCTGATGGATGCCATCAGCCATCGTTCAAGTTCATCTCCTGGATGCCCATTAAGTGTCCTTGTGGGATATCACCCCTGGAAACCTCTGGCAGAGCTGTGAGTTGTGCCAGACATGGGAATCATGAGAACTACTGGTGTTGCCAGGACACACATTCAGAATGATTCACTTAGCATTACACATGACCTGGCAGTTAATGGAGTGGAACCCCTTTCTGTTGATGTAGACCCTTCCCTGTTCCCTGGGTTGTCCTTTAATCTCTATGTGTGTGCAGTCTATGGCACCTGGACGTCAGAAAAATGTGATATGGGGTATAAATCCTGCATAGTTCTAACTCTGTCTTGAGGGGTAGTGGGGAACTATATATATAGTCACTAGTCACTAGCATGCTTTAGCATAGCATTCAGGAAATGATGTAACATCCTGGATGCTGATGCCTGTAACACCACCCCCGTATGTCTACTGTTGGTCTCTGAAAGGTTTCTGTAGCTAATATTCTAAGTGCGACACATAACTTGGTCACCACAAGCATTGGTTACTCTCGGTTTGCCTTTGCTCTCGGGTGAGGACGACATAGGTTGCAGAGATCCTGTAGTATATCTCTACCCAACCTGCAGTGCCCTACTATTTCTATCTCATCTAGACCATGAAAAGTTAAAAGGGGTCTAAATACCCTTCTCCTCCTTACCTGAGGTCTATCAGCAGCAACAGCATAGACTTGGTCCTGTTGCACCTGCACGTGCATAAGAGCAGCAGTAGCCCCTAACATTCTTCCCCTCCAGTGTAGTTTCTATGGGTGTATTCTAATAGGTTTTGGAATACAAGGCAAAAGGCAAACACTAAGTGCATGTGATTGCTTTATAGCTTGTTGAATATCTCCTCCATCCTGGATTGGTTAATTAGCATACATTTCAGCTGCTTATGCAGTAATTAGCATGACACAATGTTTACCATATTTGCATGACTCCACACATCATGTAGAGCCACTTACTGAATACAAATCAGCACGCTATTGTGATGCACATGCAGTTTTAGCAAGCTGTGTAGGATGTATTGAATCCTACCCTTTGTAATTGGCACAGTCTAAAAATTGCAAAATGACTAATGAATGAGAGTATCTAATACATTCTATTTATTGCATTTATTAAAATCTGGTGATGTTAAAGTCAGACACTCTGTTTCCCTGCTGGTCTGGTACACTACCTATCAGGTGCAGCATTGCATTATCCCATACAGTAACCCCCCCACAAATGTTGATTCTGGCACTACCACTACTCCTTTTCTATATCCTTAGCTGATAACAGGAAGCTCCTCCCGACAACATTCACAGATATGGGCATCAGCACAACAAATAATTAAAAAATATTGGCATAAGAAGGAATTCAATCTCTCTTACTTTGCATTAGATATGAGTAGCAGACCTTTAATGTTTTAGTTAGGCATATTTTCTATCACCCTAATATCTTGCTCTGAAAACAAAAAGATACAAAGCCTGACGTGATGGGTAAATAGATCTGATTCCAAGCAAGAAAGCAGAGAGAGAGAAGCTCACTTTTTAGACATGTTGATTTCAACCAAATAAAAATTTTATTTCTGTAATAATGTTCCCACCAGTCTTTAAACCTTACAACTTTATGTTTCTTTTTTCAGCAACGTTTAAGAAAATCGCTTAGATACTAATCTACTTAAAAACTGCTAAAGTAACTGTGTCTTATAGCTAGATAGATAGAGATACATTAACTGAATATGAGAAGCTGTAAAAGGTGATGCAAATATTATACTGCAAGAAGCTTCAGACTACGTTTTTTGTTCAGTAAATCAATGGATACTTTATTCAGAATGTGCAAACATCTTGGTTGGAAGGATAAAAAGAGGCAGCTCTGTCTTTTCTAACAATTCAATTGACAGCATATACTTTGTACAACAAAGGGAGAAGTATTGTCTACATTTAGAAAAAAAAGACTTTAAGACCGCAGTTGAACTACCACTTAAAAACTAGAATACTACTCTATAATCAGATTATCTAAAGAAAGTGTTATGAGTACAAACAGCAGCCTTTATAGCTTAGGAAACCAGGACTTCATTTAATTTTCAAATTAGATATAAAAGAAGGTGGTACCATCACCAGAAAAGTAATAATTTTTCTTTCAAAGGCAAAAATATAATTTTCTTCTTTTCATCGTCTTCTAAGATGTCATGTCTTGAGGATTAGTAAAGAGCATTAACTAGGCACATATATCTGTCTGTTGATATATATAAAATATTTGATTAAAAAGAGAATATGTATGTGTGTGTGTGTGTGTGTGTGTGTGTGTGTGTGTGTGTGTGTGTGTGTGTGTGTGTGTGTGTGTGTGTGTATATACTATCTATCCAACTGTACATTCAGAGTTAATAAAAGAAATGGTTTGGCTCAAGAACTCCTTCAAAATGCATTCCATTGGTTACAATTCTTGTTCCTGTCTTGCTTTCTCTATTCATAAATGAGATCCCTTGTGACCTTTCAAGTCTTAATTGTATTGTGTGTTAGTGACATGGGAATTACCACAGGACAATAAATCACAACAATCCCTGTATCAAAGGGCGTATCAAGACTTCAGAACTATGAGGAAATAGTTACTCAGCAATAAGCTGACAATAAATACTTTGAAGACTATACTAATGATTTCCAGAATACAACAAAAACTAAGCAAAGACAAAAAAAAAAAAAAAAAACCTCAAGTATAGGTTCAGAGGACATTGAAGACACACCAATGTTCCAAACACTTCAAATTATCCTGGGAAGCCAGTTAGATCTGTTTATTGTGAAGCAGTGATGTTCAGTAAATGAATGAGATACAGTATTTTTTTTCAGCCTTTTGCGACAAGTTTGTATTTTTAAATGAGTTTGTACTGATAATACATAGCGAATATTCAGTTAAAAAAAATGATGGTGTTGATAATAATGGTGTGCATTGCTTCCTTGGAAAGGTAGACTATTTCTAATTGTTTTAATCCTTTTTTTAATTCATATTTCAATATGTTGCTTAGAAGAGACCATTTGATCTATTATGACTCCAAGGAATTCCTCTTGGATGATAGAGGGCAACGTATACTGATTAGGATCTGGAATAAGAAGTTGGCCTTAGTGGGCCTGACTTTTAGTTCTGAGTTCTATCACAAAATATATGATAACAGAATTTGTAGACTCTAAGCAACTATTGATCAGAGATATAGTCCGAAGACACAACTCAAAATCAAAAATCAACAGCCTGGCAAAAGTATAAAAACTAGCCTAACACAGACACAGCGTGACCTGAAAACGAAGATCCTTACTTTCTGGTTATGTTGTGTCAGTGTTAAGCCAGTTTTTATACTGCTGGTAGTCCATTTATTTTTGGGTTAGAATTTACAGACTACCAGACCAAAAAAAAATGGATGGTAGCATTATGTTGAAGTCTTTAACCACCTGATTTCCAAAAGTGCTAAACTTACAAGAACGGCACTCGTCTGTACCACAAAACCCTCAGATGTCCCACTTGAAACTCATTACAAACCAAGAAACACATTCAAGTTCCATAATTATCAACTTATTTGGGCGGCACAGTGGTGCAGCGGTTAATGTTGTCGCCTCACAGCAAGAGGCTCTCCAGTTCGAGCCTCAGCTGGGGTGCCTTCTGTGTGGAGTTTGCATGTTCTCCCTGTGTTTGCGTGGGTTTCCTCCGGGTACTCTGGTTTCCTCCCACATTCTAAAAACATGCATCTGGAGCATTTCTCCTTGGGCCTCTGCTGAAAACAGGCTCTGTGGAACATAGTCGGACATTCCTGGTCAACAAATGTTAAATAAAATTAAATAAAATAAAATAAATTATTTCCTATTTGTACAAGAAACCTATATTAAGAACTGCAATGTTTAATCTTCCTGTCCTAGTGGGTAGTAATATAATCAAATCTGAAAATGTATTTCCCACCGAAACAGTAAAAATAAAAGGATACCATGTCGGTTCCTGAGAAATGCTTTAAAAAACAATATTATGACAGTTTAGAGACTGGGCAAATTGTACATCAGCACCCTGATTGGAGAACGAACATTCTCCAGCAGGGTATAAATGTACAAGTACTGCCTGCTGGAAAACGAGTCTGCCACTTCACGGCAGCATATCAAGCCACTGTGGAGCTTGGACCGGAAAAACCAAGCTTTGTGAGTGTAAAATGTAAAAAAAAAAAAAATTAAAAGAAAAAGTGTGTGTATGCTTATATCTGTTTGTGGGTAAGCATATGCTTGCATGTGATTGAAAGTGAGATCGATCGAGGCCATTATTTTACACTCACAGGCCATTTTAGCCCTAGCCAATTTCCCCTGAAAGTAAAAATCAAGCGCTGTACTCTGTGTTTTTGAGGTAAACACCTTAAGTATTATGCCAGCTTCCCAACCTAAATGAGAACCAAACCCTACGCCTTCTGCTTGTGAAGTTGAGATCATAGCCATTCCACCACCCCCTTATTTACAAAAAAAATTGACTTTTGTAGCCTCATAGCTAGGCAGTGGAGGTTAAGAGAATCAAACCTTGCACCACTGGATCACAAGAAGGAGCTTGTTAATAGCTCCTTAATCCTATAAGCTGCCCCCCAGGGTTCCTTGCGACCCAGCTACAGAGAAGTTTAAGTGTTTCAATCACATCTGCAGGAAAGAAGATGATTTAGTAAAGCAGATTTGGGAGAAACAGGAAGAAAATGTGAGGAAGCTCATGTTAGAAAAGACCTGTGACAGTCAGGCATGTCTGTTGCGACAGTCAGGCATGTCTGTTGCGACAGTCAGGCATGCCTGTTGCGACAGTCAGGCATGTCTGTTGTGACAGCCAGGCATGTCTGTTGTGACAGTCTGGCATGTCTGTTGTGACAGTCAGGCATGTCTGTTGTGACAGTCTGGCATGTCTGTTGAAGAAGATAATACACTGGTGCTGAATAAAGAGATGTAGCAGTAATTGACACTGCACCCCTACCCTATGAAGAAAAGGGAACAGGGAGATGATGATGATTTATGTTTTTGTGCAAGTACCCTAGCCCAGATAATAGCTGAATATAGTCACTTGTGATCAATGCACTTACCTTATTGCGAAACAGAGGTAAATGGGAAATTCACTGTAATTAAATGTCTGAATTTTAAAACATGTCAATTGCTAGTGTTGTGTTAAATAATATGTGATCTTCCAGGTTTTCAGTTATGACTGATTTTTATCATGTTAGCAAAAAGGTAGGTTTGCAGCATATTTGGCCATAGAGACCAATATGGTGTTATTTTCTGCAACATTATTCATTCATTCTCTTATACCCCATGTAATCCAGTATAGGGTTTTAGGGGAGGTGGAGACTATTGCAGCACTCACTTGGACCAAGGCAGAGTAGCTAACCTTAGAGGGAATGCCAATCCATTGCAGAACATACACACACCTACTGGTACTTTGGAAAGTACAGTTGTGTAAAATCTTTCCATAACTGTAGATGTCCTTGCCTTCACTGCTACAGTGTTCTTAACATATGGGATTCCCTGCCATGGAAGCCTGACGTCCTGCCAGTCTACCAAAGATTCCTGTTTCTTTAAAGATACGCTGACACCACCGAAATGCTCCTTGCGTAGCATAGGGCATAGAGTTGATGTTCAGGCCTACCACAGTCAGAATTGATTGCCCCAGTAGGAACACCAGTCCAAGGAACTGAAGAGGTAACCTGTACATCCAGGAAGGCAAAGGACTAGGGAGAAGAAGGGAAGGAGCGAATACTTCAGCAGTAATGGCAAGGACATCTACCATTATGGTAAGATTTCACACCACCATACTATGTCCTTACATTCACTGCTGCAGTATTCTTAACATATGGGAGAGTGCCAAAGCTCAAGAGGAAACTGAGAGGTAGTGGAGCAGAAGAGTCCCCTAAAAAGCAGTGAAGAACAGCACTAGCAAAACGAGCCCTAGCTCCAGAGATACTATCCAATTTATAGTGCCTGGTAAAGGTATGCATAGAAATTCAAGTAGCAGCTTCAAAAATAGAATTAGTATCTAAGCCCTTGAAAAACACCACCAGAAGAAGCCATAGCAAACTGGTGTATGTAGACACTGGAGAATGAAAATGCATTAAACTGGCAGAAAACGGATGCAAGTAAACAGACCGATGGTAAAAAGATGCTTTTGGACTGGTGGCAAAGAAGTTCTAACTATGGTAGCCCTGAACTTCACCTGTATGCCCTACGCTGTGCAAGGAGTGTTTGGGTGACATTTGGCATACCTTTAAAGCAACAGGAGTCTTTGGTAGACTGGCCAGACATCAAGCTTCCATGGCAGGGAATTCCATATGATTACGAATGCTGCAGCAGTGATTGCAAGGACGTCTACTGGTATTCCTTTTGTAAGAACAAATTTCAAATCATCCATTTTTAACAGACCTAAGGATGATATCATTGATAAAGTTCATACCGGCATTTGAATCTCCCATTGTGTGTAATACTGGTTGTTCTCTTCACTGGTGTACTACAATGGTCATTCCTTCATTGCTGGTAGTTTTTTGTTTTTTTCATAAGAATTCACTATTTAATGATCTAGATGTGTCATTAATAAAACTCAAGAAACTGCAAGACAGCAATGTTCATAGGTTCATAGGTTCATCGGTAGGTACTAGGCTATTGGCCTTAGGGCCTATATAAGCCTAGCCAAAGGTACCCTGGCTTTCGCCACCCAAGAAAATTATTTTCCTGTGCCACTGTCGAGCAGAGCCACAGAAGTGATCCCTGGGGTGAATTTCCTATCTCCCATCCAATCATCAAGATTTTTCTTGAACAGTGCTAATGAGGAGCTTTGTTTGATATAGATAGGTAGTTTGTTCCAGAGTATGGGAAGTCTCTGGGACAGGAATCTATCCCTCCAGCATGTTCTGTTTATTGTGGTGATGAGGTTTAGGTCCCTAGAGCGTGTAGCTCATAGGGATTGGGATTTCTTTAAATGGAGCATGTCTAAAAGCTCTGGGTTTGACATAGCTTTGTGTATTAGGCAGAGATCACCTATGAGTAGGCGATATGCAATGGAGTAAAGCTGCAGTTTCTTGAGACGGTCTGCATAGGGCATCTCTTTGAGGCCGGTAATCCTCTTTGTGAGGTATTTCTGTGGCCTTTCCAGTTGTTGTAGATGTCTTGTGAGGTACATACCAAAAGGGGAATTGTACTCTATAATGGGTCTAATGAGTGACGAGTAGAGGGGAACAATGACCTCTTTTTTCCTGGATGAGAAACCTTTTGCGATGAGGTTGGCAACCCATCTTGTGACATAGGGATTTATACCTAGTTTAGTGAGTTTATATATAATTCCAGAGTGGGGGATGGTGTCAAAAGCCTTGACGAGATCTAGATAGGCTGTGTGAACCACCTTACCCTCATCTACGGCTTTGGTGACTGCTTCAAAGAAGTCTATCAGGTTTAGGAGACATGATCTGCCTTTTACAAACCCAAACTGTGTGGGGTCCTGAGTTTGGAGATTACCAATGTCATTGTTTATAAGTTCCATGATGATACGCTCCATAGCCTTGCAGACCAGGCTCGTTAGGCTAATGGGGTGGTAGTTTCCAGGGTCTGTGGTGGCTCTCCCTTTGTGGAGTGGGATAACTGTTGCTGTGCGTCATACAGTGGGCACATAGCCTAAGGTGAGGCTATGATTGAACATGGTACTTAGGTGGGGTGCCAGTTCGTTCTGTAGTTCATGTAGAACACAGACTGGGATATCGTCAGGTCCCATGAATGCTGTGTTCTTGGCTTTGGATAGTGTGTTTTTTACCTGTACAGCCGTGATTACAGGAACTTTGCATTCTTCTGGTATAGAGATGGGCCCTTTAGGGGATGACAGAGGGGTAAAGTTAGCACTGAACCTATCTGCCAGGATGTTGACAATATCTGTTGGTTCTCTATATTTAGTGCCATTATGCTGTAACTCAGAGCAGATCTGAGTGTTGCCATTGAGATTCTTGACATAGCTATAGAATGCTTTGTGGTTGTCTTTAGAGTCAGTGGCGATTTTATTTTCATAACTAGCTTTGGAGGATTTTATGAGTGATCTCAGCTTCTTACTGAAGCTGACTAGGGAGTTTCTCCAATCATGGGATTTTACTCTTTTTTGCAACAGTTTCTTTCTTCTGTTGTAGAGTTTGTTTATGGCAGGGGACCACCAGACTGGCTTCCTTTTTTTGGAGGATAGCATATTGGTTCTGTTAGGGATTGCATGATCCATGCACTCATGTAAGTGCTTATAAAGTGCATTTGTGTAGGATTCAGCAGTCATACCGCTATTGTCCTTCAGCATGGATGCTGTGAAGTTTGCCACTTCTGTCTTAAGAAGTGTAAAGTTGGCTTTGGAGAAATCTTTTACTGTGGATTCCATAATGGGGGGTGGGAGAGGGATGTGGATGTCTAGGGTGATTAGCTTATGGTCGGATCTGACCGACGAGGAATTGACCTCTGGCGTGGAGCACTGGTTGCCCATGTTGGTAATAACCAGGTCTAGGATATTGCTGCCCCTGGTGGGGGTGTGGATAAGTTGATCCATGGCATTGGAATTTATGAATTCCAGAAAATGTTGAGCACAAGAGTTGGTACATGAGTAGTTTTCCCAGTTAATGGTAGGGTAGTTGAAATCACCCATTATTAGGGTGTTAGGTTGTACCCTAATATTTTCCAGTGTATTAAGAAATGAGGAGTGAGAATCCTGGGGCATGGTGGGGGATCTGTAGCAAGCTACAATTTGGATTATGGTGTTGCCCAGAGTTAGTTCCACTTGGATAATCTTGGATGTATTATGCTGAGCAACTAGCCTGGAGGTGCGGATATCCTTAATGAATATGGACACGCCTCCGCCTTTAGTGTTTCGGTCTAGGTTAGGTGGCCGAAAGGTGTGGTATGAATTATAGCCTGGTAATGCAGGGGTACTCTCTGGAGCCTTGAACCAGGTCTCTGTCACTGCACAGATGTCGATGTTCTCCATTTTAAGGAGTGCCTCGAGAGAGTGCATTTTGAGGTTTAGACTTCTAGCATTGAGTAGCAATACACTCAGATTCTTCTTGTCTGTACCTGTTAGGGTGGTGAATTTGTCATTTTAACCTTGCCTAAAAAAGGAACTATAGGGGTGGCCAGACCCTTAGCCAGTATCCGGAATCCCAGGGGCGACAGGTGCAGGCCATCTCTGGCAAAGCATCTTGGCTTGTCGATCATGTCATCCCAGGCAGACAGATACTGGATCCCCTTAGAATGACACCAGAAGCTTAGCCAATTGTTGAAGTCAGTCATTTTGTCCTTGTACTGTGGTATCATTCTGGGTGATGGCAGGATGCTACTCAGGGCTAGGGTCATACCTGCCTGGGCTACAAGACTGGACAGCTCCTCCATGTCCCTTTTCATGTAGTCCAAGGAGGTACGTCTCAGGTCATTCACACCAACATGGGCAATGACAGAGTCATATTTGTACTTGTTGTGGAGTGACCTGAGTGCATGCGTTATGTGTATTTTTGAACATTGCCTTAAAGGCAACAGGATTCCAAGAGAGTCACAAATTTGAATAAACCTAGTTATATTTTTTTTTTTTATGAAATTCACGAAAGAACAGGATGGTGTTTGTGAGAAAGCAGTGAAGTCGCCAGTAGAACTTTTAAGGAAGCACAGGGTAGAAGACATTAGCAAGTGTCACAAATAGATAAACAAACTGACAGATAAGTTGCTTTAGCTGGAAGCAGAAGTAAAATTAAAGAAAGTGTAGATATCATCAAACGTAAATCCAAGATTTGGATAAGGATTTGAAAAATAAAGAAGCGAAATCAGCTGAAACAGATAAGAGATTATCTTAATAAGGGGAGCTCCACCTTAAACAGTGATAAGAGAAAAACTGTGGCAAAGAATATATGAACATTTAAAGAAGTAAGAGAAGGGAACAACGGCAGTAGTAAAAAGGAAGCAGAACACACAAATCAGTGCTTTTTTCAAGCAGAATGTTCAGAAGCTGTCATACTGAGAAAATCGGTAAGGTTATCCGAGAGGGAAAGATCTACAAAGGACAGGAATGAGAGAAAGAACAAATTGTCAAGAATATATATATATATATTCATAGGTTCAGAGAGTAATACTAGGCTAACTGCTGTCATTGGCCATTTTAAGCCTAGCCAATTATCCAATGTGAGAATCAAACCCTGCACTTTGTGTCTATGACATAAATACCTTAACCATTATGCCAACCTCCCCACCTACATCATCAGGTGGTCAAAATTTAAAAAGCTTCTCCAACTTCCCATCTGAGGACACGGGCAATGATTGTTCAAGGACCTCCTTTCAAATGGAAAGAAAAGCATCATTTCCAGAACAGACAGCAGTATTACAGTGACAGCAGGTAATTCCTTTTAACCACAAAATGTTTAAATTACCTAGTAAGAATTTAAACGATTCTGAGAGATAAAAATATTACAGAAAGTTTTTCATTCATACCATATAAAAAGTAATTTATTGCACACTGCAATGGATTTACCACACAAGAAAGCTCAATTTGAAAATTAAATTTAAAAGGAAAAACAAGGAAGAATAAGCTGATTTTGTGATCCTGAGTGTATACAATTCTCCATTACAACTGATTATCGAGGCCTTTGAAAAAGTAGGTGAAAAGGAGATAAATCTGGTGATGTTAAAGTCAGACACTCTGTTTCCCTGCTGGTCTGGTACACTACCCATCAGGTGCAGCCATCGCATTAACCCATACAGTAACCCCCCCCCCACACACACACAAATGTAGATTCCGGCACTACCACTTCTCCTTTTCTATATCCTTAGCTGATAACCGTAAGCTCTTCCCAACAACATTCACAGATATGGGCATCAGCACAACAAATAATTAAAAAATATTGGCATAAGAAGGAATTCAATCTCTCTTACTTTGCATTAGATATGAGTAGCAGATCTTTAATGTTTTAATCAGGCGTATTTTCTATCACCCCAATATCTTTCTCTGAAAACAAAATTACCGGCTCATAGCCATTCTCTCTCTCAACTTTCCAAGATACTTGAGAGATGCATTCATTCTCAAGTCCTAGATTACCTCCTAACTAATAACCTCCTATCCAGCACCCAGCATGGTTTCAGGCCATACCATAGCACTGCTACAGCTTTACTCTCTTTCACTAACACTATCCTTCATCATAAAAACAGTGGCTTGTTCTCATATGCAACTTTCCTGGATCTGTCTAAGGCTTTTGACATGGTCTCACACAAACAACTTATCTATTCTCTCACTAACCTATCTTTTTCCCAATCAGCTACTGACTGGTTTCACAGCTACCTAACAGGCCGTCAACAATCTGTTGTTTGGCATAATGACATATCTCCTCAACTCCCTGTGTCAATCGGTGTTCCCCAAGGATCCATCCTTGGACCCCGACTTTTCTCATTTTTCACCATTAATCTAGTCACTGCCACCATACAGGCCTCTCTCATACAATACGCAAATGACTCCACCATCATCTACTCAGCCCAATCCCTACCCGAGCTGCATAAAATCACACAGGAAGCCTTTACCTCTGTTTAAACTTAGCTATCTAATGTCCAGTTAATACTCAATCCAAACAAAACTAAACTTCTCATCTTCCAACCCACAAAATCTAACCTAGCCTACTCCCACTTTAATATTACAGCCAACGACATCACCATCATCCCTCCAACAGAACATACCAAACTACTAGGTGTTGAGATTGATAACTGTCTCAAATTTGACATTCACATTTCCTTGACCATAAAAAAAGTTCACAAAAAACTAGGGGCTTTATATAGAAATAAGCAATTCCTCACCAAAACAGCCAGAATTTCAGTTGCCAATTCCCACCTTATCTCCACTCTTCTCTACACCTCTCCTATATTTACCAACCTAAGGCAAATCGATCTAAATAAACTCAAGTCTTGTTACAACAAAATCACCAAGTTTGCCACAGTGGCTTCTTACTGCAGTCACCACTGTATCTCACTTATTGAACTTGACTGGCTAGAACTCCCTCAACTTCTTCACCTGAATCAACTCTCTCTTGCTCACAAGCTAGTAAACCATCCTCTTAAAGTCCCATCTCTCCAAAAGCTACTCCAGCTCTATTGTACCACCAGATCACTACGCTCCAGCAGCAAAAATCAATTACAAGTAACCAAAGCCAAGAACTCAGCTGGAGAAGCACTTTCATCCTGCATAATAGCCAAGTTATGGAACACTCTTCCCCACACAATTAGATCTATACCATCATGCAGTCACTTCAAAGCTGTACTTAAAACTCACTTAAACAAAACAGTGTAAGAAACTTCTCTGTGTGGAAGATTTTCAGTCCATATATTTCTAGTTATTCACTGTATATTAATCAGATCAGACAATAGTAGTAGAAGTAGCGAATGTAAACTCGTCTTAAGTTAAAACAAAACAAAAAGTAATAATAGAAAATATATAATTGTACAGCATTACTAAGTATTCAAAAGTAATCCAAGCAAGGCAGGCAGTCTGTTTTCAGTCGAAAATCATTTATTAAGTACACAGATAAGCGATCCAAAACAAAAATAGAGTAATAATTTCCTCACAAGCTTTCTAAATATATATATATATATATATATACTTTTTATCAGGCATGGGAGTGGTTTATTGTGCTGTAAAACAAAGTGTCATTGGTACACGTGTTAAATTCACATCCCTACCCCCATCAGTGTGACATTCGAGCTGGCCCTGCCCTACTTAGTAGCTGTCATAATAATATATAACCCTTATGTACTTTAAATAAAATTATATAATGATGTGGTACCTCTTATTTAACCAAATTATTAAGCAGATTATTAAGTCTGTGATTTTATCCAAGACAATACACTACATGGCTGGAAATATATCAACCTTAGTTCATTTGGCAATCAAAATATATATATAAATATATACATATACATTTTGCATGTAAAAATCAATTTATATTTTCATAACCTATTGTTAACAAAGATCGCTTTTGTCCTTCTGGACTTCTTCAGGTCGGTGTACAAGAACCCTAAAAACCTATATAATTGTACAATTAGTTAGTATTGTTATTACACATCATTTTGAATAAAGTGGAAAAAAGAACCAGAAAAAAAATAAAAATAAGAAAAAATGTACGTATGATGATGGAAACAAAATATACACTTAAATTTCAACTGATTTAAAATGGTTTTTAAAACCAATTTGTAGAATAAAATAAAATACTATTAGTCATGTAAACAATGTGGCAATTTTCTAAGTTCCAGTGCACTTTTAATTGAACAGTAGTAGTTTAGTCCAGGCTTCCTAAAAGAGTTCAGCTTTAATTGCCACATGAGTTCATGTTTCTCCAGAATATTCGGGATGTCTCCTTCAAGATCACCCATGTCTAGGCGATCCAGGATCTGGAACTTAAAACCCATGTGTCTTTTATGAAAAGAAAGGTGTTTGGCTAGTGCATTATTTTTACATCCAGAGCAGATTTCTGACAGATGACATGAAATCCTACGCTTGAGTTTATTTACAGTCTTGCCCACATAGAATGCATCACATTCATTGCACTGTGCCCTGTAAATTACTTTTTTAGTGTTACAGTCACCCCCTGCACTGGTTTTAATGATCTTCTTTAAATAAGGGCAATAAAAACTATCACCTTGCTGTATAAATATACAAAATGTACAATTAGTTTCACATCTTTTAGTGCTTTTCTCACATGGTCTAGGTTTAAATTCAACAAAACATCTAATGTCCCTGGCCTTCCTATAAACAAATGATAGGGCTTCACCTAAGATGTTAATCAGAAAAGGGTTTCCTGTGACAGTGTCCCAGTTTTCTTCAATAATATTTTTTATACTGTGATAATCCAAAGTGTATGTCAGGATGCAGCTATTTTTGCATTTGTTATTCTCTGTGGAATTACTTAACATTTCTCTACTGGGGAGGTTGAGTGAAGGTGCTTCAGTCCTTTTCAGTTCTATAATGGGTTCCAGGATGTTTTTTAACATCTGAATTTCATAGCCTCTCACTATAAAATCATTCTCTAAGTTGTTCAGGTCATAGACATGGGTGATCTTGAAGGACACATCCCAAATATTCTGGAGAAACATGAACTCATGTGGCAATTAAAACTGAACTCTTTTAGGAAGCCTGGACTAAACTATTACTGTTCAATTAAAAGTGCACTGGAACTTAGAAAATTGCCACATTGTTTACATGACTAATAGTATTTTATTTTATTTTATTTTAGTCTACAAATTGGTTTTATAAAACATTTTAAATCAGTTAAAATGTAAGTGTATATTTTGTTTCCATCATCATACATACATTTTTTCTTATTTTTATTTTTTTTCTGGTTCTTTTTTCCACTTTATTCAAAATTATATGTAATAACAATACTAACTAATTATACAATTATATAGCTTTTACGGTTTTTGTACGCAGACCTGAAGAAGTCTAGAAGGACGAAAGCGATCTTTGTTAACAATAGGTTATGAAAATAGAAATTGATTTTTACATGCAAAATGTATATGTATATATTTATATATATTTGTTGATTGCCAAATGAACTAAGGTTGATATATTTCCAGCCATGTAGTATATTGTCTTGGATAAAATCACAGACTTAATAATCTACTTAATAATTTGGTTAAATAAGAGGTATCACATCATTGTATAATTTTATTTAAAGTACATAAGGGTTATATATTATTATGACAGCTACTAAGTAGGGCAGAACCAGCTCGAATGTCACACTGATGGGGGAAGGGATGTGAATTTAACATGTGTACCAATAACACTTTGTTTTACAGCACAATAAACCACTCCCATGCCTGATAAAAAGTATATATATATTTAGAAAGCTTGTGAGGAAATTATTACTCTATTTTTGTTTTACTTGGATCGCTTGTCTGTGTACTTAATAAAGGATTTTCAACTGGAAACAGACTGCCTGCCTTGCTTGGATTACTTTCGAATACTTAGTAATGCTGTACAATTATATATTTTCTATTATTACTTTTTGTTTTGTTTTGACTTAAGACGAGTTTACATTTGCTACTTCTACTACTATTGTCTGATCTGATTAATATACAGTGATTAACTAGAAATATATGGACTGAAAATCTTCCACACAGAGAAGTTTCTTACACTGTTTTATTTTTGGACCCACTACACTTTAGTGGGTTGTTTTGAAACTTCGAGGATACCACAGAGATTACTTGTTTTTTAAAACTCACTTAAAAAAACACTGGTTATTCCCTTACACCAATCCAGACTAGAGACTCTTACTCTGCCCCACCTCCAGCCACTCAGCCACCCTGCAAGGATCTTTTTCAATTCTCCATTATCTGTCACTGGCAATCCTATTTAACTTCCTTTAATACCTCTCCTCAAATCAAAACCTAAGCCATCTATTTACTATCTGTTCTACCTATATTACTTCTCTGTATCCTCTCTCGCATCTTAATCTTCCCCTAATATTTCCACCTAGTCTCTGCACTCGATTACACCACCACCTCCAAAGAATGCTTTATATCTGTCTTTGTTTACAGCCATTCTGTTATGCCTAGAAAACTTATTACTGTATCATTGCTGTGAATATCACTACTTGTATTGATGTTGTGATATGTGCCACATTAGATGTATCCAGTGCTCCTACACATATATGATTGTATACTCCATGTAATCCACTGTCCTTCATCTAAATATGTTATTCATACTTTACATTGTGGTTTTTTTTTTTTTTTTTTTGCTGGGATTTGTACACTTGCATTTATATCAACATTTTCTTACTAACATGTACTTAATGTAGCTTTGTGTGAAGCTTTTCTTCCCGGGCCTCTGCTGAAAAAGGACCTGGGTCCAGTTGGATTTTCCTGGTAAACAAATGTAAATAAAATAAATAAATTAAGA
This sequence comes from Protopterus annectens, assembly GCF_019279795.1. Taxonomy (NCBI): domain Eukaryota; kingdom Metazoa; phylum Chordata; order Ceratodontiformes; family Protopteridae; genus Protopterus; species Protopterus annectens. The sequence continues at coordinate 988,256,844 of NC_056726.1, read as the reverse complement.
TACAAAGTCTGATGGGCAAATAGATGTGATTCCAAGCAAGAAAGAACTGAGAGAAGCTCAATTTTTAGACATCTTGATCTGAAATAGCTAAAAGTGTTCTTTCTGTAATAATGTTCACACCAGTCTTAAAACCTTACAACTTTATGTTCCTTTTTTGAACAACATATTTGAGAAAATGGCTTAAATATTAATCTACTCTAAAACTGCTAAAGCAACTGTCTCTTATACATATATAGATAGACAGAGATATATTAACTGAATTTGAAAAGTTGTAAAATGCGATGCAAATGCCGTACTGCAACAAGCTTCTTCTCCTTCAGTGGACTACATTTTTAGGTACTTTTCCATAAACCCCTACCAGATCTTCGCGCTGCTGTGTTTCGGCGCTATTTTCTCATTCATACAGGACTGACAAATGTGATGTTAAAAGAAGTACACGAAGAAGCTATTTTTCTGTTTTTCATGTATGTGACACATATTAACAGAGTGAAACACAGTAGAACACGAACCAACCAAATCACTAAACAAACAAAACTCCAGGCAAGGAAAATTAGATCCACTCTGTTTTATTAAGCGCTTTTCGTCGTTCTTTTTAGAATGACTTCTTCAGACAAATTCCAATATTCAGCTTTCAGCCTTTATATCCATCATTTTACAAGTAATTAATAAATAAACCAATTATCTAATTAAATGGTTTCTTACAATTTAAAAGGATAAATACAAAGGTGAATGAATATACACAATTCTATGTCTGTACTACATTTTTAAGAAAAATAGACTTTAACAACAGACTTAATTAAAACTATAAAATAAGTCAAACTTTCATTAAATACATATGAATTCAACAAGTATTAGAAATTTTTTAAAAAAAAAACTTCCATATTTACACATCTATTAAAATAGCCAGAAGAAGCTAACTTACAAGTAAAGACCCTAGGTAAAGTGAAATGGAGTGAAATAAAGTGCAATATTCCTTAAATTTAATATTCCTTAAATTTAATAAACCTTAAATTAAATGGAAAAACATTTTAATATAGATGTATACAATATTTAAAATATTTAAAATGTTCTCATCTATTCAAGCTTCTAAGTTTTAGAAGGCATGAAATATTGCAGTGTTCATTTAGCCCTGGCTCTAAAAAAGCATTGGTTCTAAATTGCCAGCATTGGTTCATTCATACAGGACTGACAAATGTGATGTTAAAAGAAGTACACGAAGAAGCTATTTTTCTGTTTTTCGTGTATGTGACACATATTAACAGAGTAACAGCAATGATATTTAATACCTGGAATAGGGATCAGAAACACATGTAATGGTTTTGTAACACATTGAACAGGGATCAGAGCACTGTCCAAAGAAAGTAGTGTAACACTAAGTAGCAGGCATGTAAGTAACAACGGTATTTAACATCGCAGAGAACATCTCTTCTTTGCCGTGCATGTGATGCCACATGAATTCATTCAAATAAGACTGTAAATGGTGCCGAGCAGTGCCTCTTTGCCATTTATTGTGCCACTTTGCAGTACCCCACAATCGTTCCACACTTTGGGTATGACACCCAGTGTCTGGATCAGCTAAATGATAGGAGTGATTCATGGTGAAATGCTGGTATCTGGCAGCTTCCAACTCCTCAGACTTATATACTCTCTAGCAGTCAGAGAGTATAGTACTTCCATCTTTTACATTGTCCTGTATTGCGGACAGTAATGTTTCTGTGGATCAGTTGGGAACAGAAACAAGGAAGCATTCATTAGTTTCCAGACACACCTCCAAATACCCATTGTGGGGTAGAACCCGACCTACGTTATGTTTCCTTCATGTGAATAAGCTTTCTTCAGTCTCCACAGCTCTTGTCTGGGCCACCTATTTTCACATTGGGACGGGATAACAAGGAATTGGCACATACCTCTCTGAGGTAATTATTCCAATCCACCGTTGTGTTGTGATTAAGTTGAAAGCTGTACTTGGCAAAACTCAACAGATGTCACCTCAAGACACCATAAATAAATGAATTGTACAGCAGTTACAAAAGGGATGTGGGATCCATAAAACCATGTTTGTGTTCAGAGACCTTTCTCTTCACGGCATGAGTGAAGGCTGCATAGCCATTTGGGTTTAGAGGTACATTTCAATTTCATGAGGTGATTATTGGAACACAATCTTTCTTTATGAAGAATCCCTCTTTCTTGAAGAAATCTCATAGCCTTCTTCATCTCTTGGCAAATCCAACAGCGTAACATCCATGGCACTCATAACATGCACAGCTGTGATTACATGACAGAAAACCACAGCTTTGATTACTCTTTCATGTGCTTAATGCTTGTAAACCCAAAGAAAAAGCAGGAACTTGTATATGTGAAATATGCCTACAGAAAACCTTATTTGCTTCTGGGTGAAATATGTGTAAACTGGTAGGGGTTTAACGGTGGACTTCACCTATTTCTGCAATACAAAATGGTACTGTCCACCTAACATAACAATACAAACTTGTTTGTCAGTTGTACAGATGTACAGCTGTACCTGTCACACAGACAGTTGTGTCCACTACTGAAATACTGGCAAAATAGAGCAGCGTGAACTGGTAGGGGGTTAACGGAAAAGTACCCATTTTTCTGTTTAGTAAACCAACAGATACTTTACTCAGAATGTGCAAACTAACATCTTGGTTGGAAAGATAAAAAGAAGTAGCTGCAAATATGATACACTGAATGCATTCACTGCCTTTTCTAACAATAAAATTCATAGCATATACTTAGTAGAACAAAGGGAGAATTATTGTCTAAATTTAGAACAAAAAATACTTTAAGAATGCAGTTGAGCTGCCACTTAGAAACTAGGATGCTACTCTATAATCAGATGATCTAAAGAAAGTGTTATGAGTACGAACAGCAGCCTTTATAACTTAGGAAACCAGGACTTCATTTAATTTTTCAATTAGAAATAAAAGAAGGCAGTGCCATCACCAGAAAAGTAATAATTTTTCTTTCAAAGACAAAAATACAAATTTCTTTTCACCGTCTTCTTGTTCCTGTCTTGTTTTCTCTATTCATAAATGAGATCTCTTGTGACCTTTCAAGTTTTAATTGTGTTTTGTGTGTTACTGGCATGGGAATTACCACAGCACAATAAATCACAACAATCCCTATATCAAAGGGCGTATCAAGACTTTCGAACTATGAGGAAAAAGTTACTCAGCAAAAAGCTGTCAATAAATACTTTGAAAACTGCAGTAATACTCTCCAGAATACAGCAAAAACTAAGCAATGCCAAAGGAAAAACAAAATTCAAGTATAGTTTCAGGGGACATCGAAGACACACCGATGTTCCAAACATATAAAATTATCCTGGGTAGCCAGTTGGATATGTTTAATGTGAAGCAGTGATGTTCAGTAAATGAATGAGATACAGTATTTTATTTTCAGCATTTTGCAACAAGATTGTATTTTTAAATTACTTTGTGCTGATAATACACAAGAGATATTCAGCTGAAGAAATGACTATGTTGATAATAATGGTGTGCATTGCTTCCTTGGAAAGGTAGGCTACTTTTAATTGTTTTAATCCTTTTTTAATTTGTATTTCAATATGTAGCTGACATTTTCAAGCAATTTGATCTAGTAGGACTCCAAAGTCTTCCTACTGGATGACAGAGGGTGAAGTATATTGCTTAGGATCCACAATAAGCAGTTGTCCTTAGTCGGCTTGTCTTTTAGTTCTGTCACCAAATATATGATAATAGAATTTATAAACTCTAAGAAGCTATTGACCAATGACATAGTCTGAAGACAAAATTCAAAAGCAAAAGTAAACAGACTGCGAACAGTATAAATACTAGTCTAACACAGTTACAATGTGACCTGAAAACGAAGAGCCTCATTTTCTGGTTATGTTGTGTCAGTGTTATGCCAGTTTTTATACTGCTGGTAGTC